>NC_064921.1:184225874-184528904 GCF_023897955.1 Schistocerca gregaria
AAGTGTTCTTCTATCACTATGGGTCTTGGGGCACACAAAACAGAGCGAGTGGTGAGGTATTTATGTATAGAAGATGTGATAGTGATACATTCATTATACCACAGCTGGCTAAGGAAAGGTACTAGCAAGCCCTGTAGAGAAATTAAATTGCGTCAAGATATAAACGCACACAGGAGAGGCAGCATCTCTCATAAGACGCTAGCAAAAAATTGACAGAGGTACATTGCGTTCATTGCTGGGGACTAAGCTGTAAGTTCAGTTCGAAGAGGCTTGTTATGGGGACGGATTACAAATTTGAGTCTCAGAAAGCTGTGAATGAAGTGCGTTCTTCCATAGCAAAATCTGCCTTGGAAAAATTGTTTGCTGAATATGAAAAGTATCAGTGCTATTATAATGGAACAAGTGAATAATAAGAGTGAGATCTATAACAATACGAATAAGAGGCAGAGGAAGAGAACTGTGCTAAACCAGATAATTGAATACGACGAATTAAGAGACAAACCAACAGCTTGCATATCGTATCGAGATGAGAAATAACGTATATAAATGTTGTACATTTGAGCAAAATTAATAAGGCTAATTAGTTTCCGCTGAAATTAATGACGGGACGGTAATGCTAGTAAATTTTATTGTGAAGCGAGGATAATTAGTACACGACAGGTTAAGTCAGCCAATGGAGAGACGAAGAAGACGACTTACGGTCGTATTTGTAGTATTGGAATGCATCATACGACAGGTAAGTTGGAGAGTTATTTAGGGAAACTAAAGATGATGTTTATAGATGACGTAATTTCCGCCAATTGCTTATAAAATATGATGAAGAAGAAAAATATTATTGAGCTATACACTATGTCGTCAAATGTATCTGTTCACCCCCAAAAAACATACGTTTTTCATATTAGGTGCATTGTGCCTCCACATACTCCCAGGTACTCCACATCGGCGACCTCAGTAGTCATTACACATAGTGAGAGAGCAGAATAGGGCGCTCTGCAGAACTCACGGACTTCGAACGTGGTCAGGTGATTGCGTAACACTTGTCATACGTCTGTGTCGGAGATTTCCACACTACTGAACATCCTTAGGTCCACTGTTCCCGATGTGATAGTTAAGTTGAAACGTGAAGGGACACGTACAGCACAAAAGCGTACAGGTAGACGTCGTCTGTTGACTGACAGAGACCGCCGACAGTTGAAGAGGATCGTAATTTGTAATAGGCAGGCTCTATCCAGACCATCACACACAATTTCCGAACTGCATCAGGATCCAAAGCAAGTACTATGACAGTTAGGCGGGAAGTAAGACTAATTGGATTTCATGGTCAAGCGGCTGCTCATAGGCCACACATCAAGGCAGTAAATGCGAAACGACGCGTCGCTTGGTGTAAGTAGCGTAAACATTGTACGATTGAACGGTGGAAAAACTTTGTGTGGAGTGACCAATCACTCCCTGTTCTGCGCTCATAGGCAGCACTCAGCGCCTGGTACACGCGGCGCTCGGGGACCACAGCCCAGCTACGATACCTGAGGATGGGCTTATAACAGTCCGAAACAGGTCGTGTGAAAATAAAGTAATTTAAAATGGAAGCGGTATTTTCAACCTTTACTAATGGCAATGAGTCCAGTAACTGAAGAGTCCGCCGCAGGGCAGCCTGAGAAGGACAGCTCGCCAAGATATGGACCAATGTCAGCAGGGCGCCGCACCAACACTGAGGTGGGTCATCACCGCACAGGAGACAGCTGTGTGTCACCCAAGCATGGCTAATGTGCAGCCGGCAGAGAGCCACGGAGTCCCTGCGAGAGGCCCGCATGGAGGACTGCCACACAGTCCTGGTCACCTTAGTGGCCAGCAGTTTGTTGTGAGTGCTGAGGTTATGCCATTTCGTCCCCCAAAACCGCAAAACCTTCCTGAGTAGCGCTGAACGCAGATCAGTTGCAGAGAAACCGATCTTCATAAGCGGTTTCCACGTAACCTTTTGGGATAGCCTGTCACCAAGTTCGTAGCCTGGGATTCAGACGTGTCCTGGAGTCCATACAAACACCACTGAACGACCGGACCATTCCAGGGCATAGATGAACTCCTGGATAGTCGCTAACATAGGATGACTTGTCGTTAGCCTTCAAGCTGCTCAAGGAGTCATTACACAGAAGAAACTACTCCCCAGGTCATGAAAGGATGCACTCAAGAGCACATATCGCCACCACCTCGGCAGTGAAAACAATGCAGACTTCGGGCAAGGAATGCTGTTCAATATGTCCTCCATGGACATACGCGAAGCTGACGTGTGCATCAGCCATCGAGCCGTTGGTGTAAACCACTTTGTGGCCTCGGTACATGTCAAGTATAAAGATGAAGTGGCAGTGGAGAGCCGCAGGTTGAACCGAGTCCTTACGGCGAAGCCGCGGCCTACGTGTACACCATGGAGTTGTAAGCAAATGGACCTCCAGTACAGCTGGTAAAGGCAAGGACTCCAGAAGGATGAAATCGGACACCATCTACAATTGGAATCCCTGACCTGGGCCGTCGATAAGGAAGATGAAGCACCATGGGTGGGAAAAGGAGACGGTGATTCAAATGCAGAGGAGAACTACGAACGTGTGCAACGTAACTGGTCAGCAGTTGTGCACGCGTGGACTACAGTGGACGGACTCCAGCCTCCACAAGGACGCTGGTCACCGGACTCATCCTAAAAGGGCCTGTCCGCAGGTGAACGCCACAGTGGTGCACTGGGTCGTGTAAACCCAACTCTCAGGGGGCCGCCGAACCATAAACTAAACTTACACAGTCAAGGCGGCATTGAACAAGGGCTCTGCTGAGCTGGAGCAGCGTAGAGCGATCTGCAACCCAGTTGGTGTTGCTCAAGCGGTGGACGGCCTTGATGTGCTGCCACCACTTCCGTTTAAGGTGACAAAGGAGAGGAAGCCAACTCAATCGAGTGTCGAAACCCGCTTCTAAGAATCTATGTATCTCCACTACAGTGACTGCGTCGTCATTAAGGTAAAGTTCTGGTTCATGATGAACGGTACGACGCCGACAAAGTGCATGACACACGACTTAGCACCCAAGAACTGGAAGCCGTGGGCGAGAGCCGAAGACTGTGCCTTATGGATGGAACCCTATAAGCGCCGCTCAGTAATACCAATACTACTGGAGCAGTCAGAAATCCAGAAGTCGTCTACATACAAAGACGGTGAGACACACGGCCCTACAGCTGCTGCTAGACCATTAATTGCAACTAAAAATAGAGATACTCAATACAGAGCCCTGAGGGATCCCATTCTTCTGTATATGTGGGGAGATCTTTGCGAGCACCAACTAGGACACGAAAGTACGAAGCGACAGAATATTTTGGATAAAAATCGGGAGCGGGCCTCCGAGACCCCCACTCGTATTATGTGGCAAGCATATGATGTCGCCAGAACGTGTTATATGCTTTTCGTAAATCAAAAAAACCGGCAACCATGTGTCGGCGACTGGAAAGGCTGTTCGGATGGCAGACTCGAGGGACACAAGGTTATCAGTGGTAGAGCGACCGTAGCGGAAGTCACCCTGACATGAGCCAGTAGGCCACGTGACTCCAGGGCCCAACCAAACTGCCGACACTTCATATGTTCCAGCAGCTTACAAAGAACGTTGGTGAGGCTGATGGGCCGATAGCTAGCCACATGAAGGGGGGTTATACCGGGTTTGAGCACCGGAATTATGGTGCTATCCCGCCATTGCGACTGAAAGACGCCTTCGCACCAGATCCGGTTGAATATGACGAGTAGATGTCGCTTGTGGTCAGATGAGAGATGTTTAATCATCTGACTGTAGATTCGATCTGGTCCACGAGCTATGATGGGGCAATGTTCAAGGGCAGAGGAGCTCCCACTCTGTAAATGGGGCGTTATAGGATTCACTGCGGCGTGTAGTGAATGACAAAACTTTTTCTTCCAGGCACCGTTTGAGAGTGCGAAAGGCTGGGCGTGATTCTCCCACGCAGAGGCTCAAGGTGAGTGTTCAGCAATCGCGTTTGCGTCGGTAGATAACACTCCATTTATTTTAACAACGGGAGCACCTGTTGGGTGTGGTACCCGGAAACATTTGATTTTCGTCCAGGCTTGAGAAGGTGGCGTATGGCACCCAATGTTCGAGACATATCTCTCCCAACACACGTGCTTCCGTCGTTTGGTAAGTTGGCGAACGCGTTCATGGAGCTGTTTGAAGGCTACGAGGTGCTCCAGGGAAGGATGCCGCTTATGTCGCTGTAGAGATCGCCGACGTTCCTTAATTGCTTCAGCAACTTCCGGCGACCACTAAGAGACTGCCTTTCGCCGAGGGCACCCTAAAGAGTGAGATCGTGTTTTCTCCCACAGAAACTATTGTTATAGTCACCTTTTACCTATCACATCGATATTACCGTTTGACGGAGATCCAACGGTGACAGCAGAGGTGACAGTTTCCCAGTACGCCTTGTTTAAAGCTCATCTGGGCAGGCGTCCTTGGGCCTGACACCAGGGCAGTGACAGGAAGATGGGGAAGTGGTCACTATCACACATGTAGTCATGTGCTCTCCAGTGGATAGATGGGTGAAGCCTGCCTGCAAAATTGGTAGATCGATGTCTGAGTAACTACCCTGAGCGACACTGAAATGCGTGGGGGCCCCAGTACTTACGAGGCAGAGGTCGAACTGCGACAGTAAAGTTTCGACATCTCTGCCTCGACCAGTAAGCATGGTGCCACCCTACAAGGGATTATGGGCGTTAAAATCTTCCAAAGCTTGATCACTCAGACAGTCAATATATTCAGGGGTATGGCACAGTCTGGAGGAAGATATACACTGCAGACAGTTATTGCATGCGTCGTCCTTATTCTGGCAGCCACAGCTTCAAGAGGGGTTTGAAGTGGCACAGGTTCACTACAGACTGAGTTTAGGACATGAATACAAACTCCACCTGAGACTCGATTATAGTCGCTACACCTATTGCAGTATCTCATAGCCACGGAGGGCAGGGGTCCGCATTGCCATGAACCAGGTTTCCTGGAGGGCAATGCAGAAAGCAGGTGCAAAGCTTAACAGTTGCCACAACTTGGCCAGGTGGTGGAAAAAACCGCTCACATTACACTGGACGATGACATCATTGTGAAACTAGGAGGCACTGAATATTCAATGAGGCAGTTTACGCTCAGGGTTCTCTGCTGCCACCGAGGTTTTGCCTAAGCAGTCCATATCCTTTGTGTGTGAGGGTCTTTAGTGGACACCAAATCTCCACCTCATCCGCAGACACAGAGTGGTTGCCACCGAAATTCCCTTCGTCTAGAGGATCATCTTTTTGGGTTTCTCTCGCTGCTCCTTGGGTTTACCTGGCTGGGATTACTTCACTGCATCACTCTCCAGGACAGAGAATGAGCGTGAATCCCTATGACTAGCTGCTCTTTGGCTTCAGGCACTTCTGGGTGTCATCTTTCCCACTATCAGAAACCTGGGCAGGGAGTGACCAGGGTATCCCTTCCTAGCGAGAGGAGTCGAAGAAAACTTACACTTCCCTGGCTCAGAAATGGGGATTGTTATCCCCAATGGTCGTGGGGTATTGCTCGAAGAAGGTAGTGATGGAGCAACAGGGGGCAGGTGTAGCCTTCAGGTTTTCAGAGGAGACAGGAACGCGAGGAACTGATGGGGGTGACAACTGTTTTCGTAGTGGCGGCGTAAGAGATGGTCATAGCCACAGGATGAAGGTGCTCAAATATCATCTTAGCATCAGTGTAGGTCAGTTTGTCCAGGGTCTTCAATTCCATATATTCCTCTCTTTCTGTAAAATCCCGCAGTCTGGTCAGCAAGGTGAATGATGCTCACTGCAGTTGACATAGGTTGGAGGCGGGGCACATGGAGTATTGGGATGTGTTGGACATTCACACTGGAAGTACAGCGGAAAGACATATGGTCGAACTTCCAGTACTTAAAGCAGTGCATTGGGGAAGGGATACATGGCTTGACGTCACAGTGGTAGACCATATTGACTTTCTTGGGCACCCTCGAAGGCCAAGATGAAGCACTGGTGGCAACGTAATTATCCCACGGATTTTGATTGACGCGCCACACGAAGAACAACTCGCCACTCTAAACTGGCGCTCAGCTTCGTCGTCAGAATTCAAAAGAAGGTCCTTGTGGCATATAATACCCTGGATCATATTTAAGCTCTTACGTGGTGTGATGGTAACAGAAACATCGTGCAATGCCAGTGACTGGGCAAAGGATGCTGTTTTTATCAAGGCTGACCCAGAGCGCATTTTGTACCAGCCCTCCACCTCCCCAATCTTGTCCTCCAAATTCTCCAAAAGAAACTGAGTCTTCATGGACATGAAAGATTCCCCATCGGCACTAGTTGATACGAGGTACCAGGTTGAATAAACTTCATTGACTTCCTTAGCCTGGCATTCCTCCCATGGTGTGGCCAGAGAGAGGAACGCATTGGGCTCATATTTCTCAGCAGTGAAATTAGACTTTAAGCACTTAGAAACTGCTGACAGAAGACCACCGGCAAGAGAAGACGTACTACGCTTCATGACTCCTCATCCGCCCTGATGCCACCCACTCCCACCAGGGGTCTCTCCATGGGCGCCACCCAGCCGACACAGCCTCAGCAAGGGCTACCTGGCAGGATGGCCGTTTCTGGGATTCCCAATGCCCCAGCGATATGGTCGTCTACTCCATGTCATACGTGGGAAAGTAACCGCGAAGGCATCAGCAGAGGGATACCTATGTTGTCAGGGGGCTACAATCAACAGGGTACATGGCAGCCACACCACATACCATTCTGGGTATGAGGTGCTAAAATGTCCATGGTCATCGATGGCGCATAAACCGACACCGCACAGTTTAAGGTGGAAAACGCACACAGGTAGGTGTCCTCGCCCGAGAGATGGAGAATGAGTGGGATTGAAATGCGACGCCGAGAAAGTGGCCTAAATATTTCAATGCACGATGGACACGTTGCACCATGTAAGGCACCCTTCCCCAACTGGCTCGCTCTTCGGGAAAATTTTGAAAGATGGTGGTCAAACCCTACAGGGGATCATCACATAAAGGCCGAAACGTGCGAGACTCCTTTTAGTTGCCTCCTACGAGAGGTAGAAATACCTCTGGACCCGTAGGGGGAGGGGGGGGGGGGTTTACACGTATTATATGGATATGATGCCACATGAGACGAACTACATGAAGTAACTTTATGCACTTGACCTCAATGATAGGAAAACAAGAGTAATGTCTGACGATAGGAGACATAATCAATCCCAGAATGTATTATAAGGCTAAATGTTGGTACACAAGAATACTATGTACACATACCAGTTCAAATGGCAATGATGACGACAACAACAAGAGTAGAAAATGAATAAAACTCATACTGTCGAGCGAAGCGAAGGGCTGCAACTCAGTTTTGGTTTGAATTTAACAGCAGTACAGCAATAGCAGTGTTCTTTCAATGTATCTTTGAATCGCAGCGTTATGACTAAGGAAAAGCAAAATAGTGTTATGGTCAACAGTCAAAGGCAAATAATTAAAATCCAAAAAAATCTGTGAGAAATGTCATCCTAAATGTGGCGTAATAGTGAATTTACCCTGATTAGGGACGTACGTACATGTAGATGCTTTGAGATTAAACATTATTTACATTGATCTTTGTGATTACGAGCAAAGCGGACAAGTAACGCTGCAGAAGGAAACAAACAACTGTTAAAGATCATATCATATGATTACTATGTTTAGCAGCCAGTGTAATGGACATAGAGGGTCATTAGCGACAGATGGTTGCTAGTACTCAATGATGCCGTTAGTACGTTATGAGAAATGCCCTGGTAGTCGAACAGCTATAATGTTTCAATGTCACACAGCCACGCTTAAAAAACAGAAGACAATAATCGTATGTACTTATTTATATTCATGTGTAATATATGGACGTGTTTCAGATGTTTGTTTAGAGTTGTTAAGAAACTAATCTCAGTAATTTGGAATTGCTACATTAAATGCTGCGGGTCCTGTATGCTGACGGAAACAGGAGGGCTCTTCTGAACCAAGGACCAGTTTGGGCATATCTGAAGTCACGCAGCGTGAAACCACACCTCAGTCAACGGTATCATGCCGGTATGTTTCTGTCATGGGTTGTCTGCGTGTGTTTATATCAATCTGGATCCTTCGAAACAACGTTAATACGAAATGTTTATAATGCTTTTGGTTTTACTCTGTTAACTGAAACGTCTGGTTTAAGAGGAAGTGTAGAATTATGAAAACGTCAATGGACTGTTACGTAAGTGGTGATGAACTTGTAAAGACATCTGAATGATGCGAGTGCTTAAAAAAAAACTTTAAGCACGACAATGCGCCAGTAGCTGAATAATTCTCTTAAACATTTCCTTTATAATGTCTTTCATCACAAGCATAATTGTAACAAAAATCATACATAATTAAGTGGTTAACAAGATGCTGCTCTGAACTTATGACAGCAGAATAGTTCAAACTGTATGATTAGCACTGAAAGGTGTTCATATCTTTACTTGGAAAGTTGGCTATTGATTCTGCGGTTGCGTGCATACATAAACCTTGAGTCTGGTACATCATTATCACGAGACGTAAACAGTGAACAGTTGCTGGGAACAGTCGGTCGCAGCCTGGCGTGGGGGGAAGCCGCGCGTCAGGAGAGGTTTCAGTCTGGCCTGACCGTGCTAGTGGTGCCAGAGGTGATTTCTGTACTGATCGAGAATTTTTATTAATATGCCTTTTTGATGCATGTAGCTGTTGCTTGCTTTTGCACTGCAGGATTTTATCATATTTGTGTATGCATATACTGAAAGTCATATTCATATCTTTGTTCTGACCAGATACGTGCTTTTAGATTAAAGACATCGTGTAATAATTAAAGTTCTTGCTAATCAAACTCCCCAAAGAAAAGGAAGATCTGAGTGCGGTTTTTCAGAGTGAGAGTCCCCAACTTTCAGACTATAGTGAATTAAAGGTTTTTATTGATTCCTTCACTACTTACACCTTATAAGGCTTGTTGACTGAACCTTTTTTTTAAGGTAGGGTGTAATTGTGTCAGACGTTGTGATCATGTATTGTACTCTGCATGGACCGCAGTGTTCCTGCCCAATTATTTTAGTAAGTTCCTGGATTCACAATATCCATGCAGTTGCAGTGGCGAGGTTGTCCGTTGCCAGCAGAGCATTACAATACAATTGTTAGAAATATCAGAGAATATTTTAAAAATCGCAGTCAGGTATAAGAGAACTGATTTTTCATGATTTAGACGAAGAGTAATAAATATCAGTTCTTTTCCTTCTTTTTCTTCTCTATCAGAATACTAACGTGACCAATAGTACGATGTTCCAGAAAATGTTTCAATATTGGCATGTCGGATTAAGTTGTTTCATAATACAAGTTGTACAGATACATACGAGATTTTATTTGATAACGATGAATTCACTGGATAGCCTAGCAGGTTTTAGAGAGAGAGTATACATAACGATAATATTATCAGAGATACAGCTTCACACTTTTTCGTGTGTGTTGTCATAACAAAATTTTTTTACATAATTGTTTCACCAGGCTAATATTATTAATAATTATTATATTTATAATAAGTAATTACAAACCACAGATCGTAGTCCACTTTGTGCGATCCTCTGTGGATCTAAACAATTGAAATATACAAAATTATTATTACTATTACTATTATTATTATTATATTATTATTATTATTACTATTATTACTATTATTATTATTATTATTATTATTATTATTATTATTATGTTGATAAAACTTTCAGTACCGATGCCCTGATGGAATACCGACAGGATGACATTATTATATTCTAAGAAAAAAAGGCACGACGAAGGAATTATCCAAATGAGATGGAAACCGCTAGATGTAATGCACATGTACAGACAAACGAATGTTTACTATTCCAGAAAAGTTGGATTATTTATTCAAGGGAACGAACTTCACAAACTGCGAAAGTCAACAATGCGCTGGTCCACCTTTGCCCCATATACCAGCAGCTAAGCTGTTCGGCTAGGTTTTCATTGACCGAGTTGTTGGATTCTTTTGAGGGATTTAGTGCCAAATTCCGTTCAACTGTCGCTTTAGAATGTCAAACTCTCGAGCTAGTTGGAGGACCATACATATAGTGCCGCCTTTTTTCCGCTGAAATGTAAGCGCATAATGGCTTGTCATGAAGGGCAGGAAAGAGGGCGTAGAATAGCGTCGACGTTCCGCCGCGCAGTAAGACAGCCGCGGAGGGCAACCAAAGGCGCACTGCTACGAAAGGAATGGCATTCTAGACAACCAATCACTCCTCGTTTTTGGACAGCATGGTGGACGACTATCATGTTGGTATCCCACTCTGTCTGGTGGGTCTCCAGACACATCTTCACTAATCAAAATATCCGCGGGTGTACTGCCGGTCTATAGTATCCAACGGGCACAATATTTCGGCGATCAAACATGTCGCCATCATCAGGTGAACTGACGGACTGAGCTCCTGTGAACGTGCCGGCACGGAGATCCGTACGCTATGGCTGCTCAGGGGGAACTGGGTTCGGTCGCGGCGGCGGCCGATTTAAATACTCTCCGCCCGCGGCGCGCTACCGTGGCTTGAGGCGCGGACGGCGGAGAGAGCGCGCCGCGGGCGGAGGGTATTTAAATCGGCCGCCGCCGCGACCGAACCCAGTTCCCCCTGAACAGCCATAGCGTACGGATCTCCGTGTCGGCGCGTTCACAGGAGCTCAGTCCGTCAGTTCACCTGATGATGGCGACATGTTTGATCGCCGAAATATTGTGCCCGTTGGACACTACAGACCGGCAGTACACCCGTGGATATTTTGATTATCAAATACGCCGGGAGAAACTCAAGAATCACATCTTCACTGATCTTCGGGGCTCAGTTTGTAGCGGGCCTCATCGCCGAAGACAAGTCTGCTCCAATCAGTGAGGATCCACGATACATTCGCAGGATGCACTCCAAAATGGTAACTGTTCAAACAAATTTCGGACTTGCACCCTGTCGTTGTTGAATTCATCTTACGATATTTCGACTGGGTACCTGCCAGCCCATTACCGATCGCTGCGGCCATTGGCGCACTCACCTTCGATTACACCAAATGGTGGAGATCTTGGAGTTACATGACCTATGCAACTGGTAACCACTACAACGGTTCATTAACTTTTCTGCCCAACCTATTCCCCCGATTTTTTAATAATAATTCTTGTCTAATAATAATAGTGTTACGCACTACAGAACTCCTCCCCTTTATTCAAGGGATCATTAAGATGTTAAGGCTACATGATTGTGTACCATCAGCACTGTGTGGTCTTCCAAAAATTCGTAACTGAAGTGTTGTATTATGCCCAATAGTGAGCAACAATGGAGCTCCTACAAACGATTTAGCCAAACATCTCGGTTTCCTTACTGAGATCATTGACAGGCGGATGCTCACACACATCCGTAACTCAGCTGACTTTATCAATAGACTGGGGGCTCTCAATCTACGCAGCTGTGACCATTTGGTTACCTTTGATGTATCACTTTTTACAAAAGGCCCCTCTCGCAGATTCTTTGGCATTAACTGGAAAAACATTTCAAGGGAACATCACTGCTTTGTTTCGGCATGCTCTATCTTCAGCCTATCCAATTCAACCAAGAATATTTTGAACAGCCTGACTCCCTGCCTCAGTTGCCATCCTTTTTATGGAGGGTTTCGAGGAGGGAACACTTTCATCAGCTGCCCTTAAGCAACTGTATTTTGGAGGTATGTGGATTATACTTTCTCAGTGTGACTTCATGGAGAAGATGAATTGATGGAGTTTCTTCACCACCAAACCCCATTTGTAACAACATTCGGTTCATTTTGGAAACAGAGAAAGATGTTTGTCTGCATTTCTTTGATGTCTTGGTTACACGAAAGAATGATGGCTCTCTGGGCATTCAGTTTATCCTACGACCACTCGTACTGTTTTGTCTTTGCAGGGGTTCAGTTAATAATAATAATAATAATAATAATAATAATAATAATAATAATAATTATTATTATTATTATTATTATTATTATTAGGGTTGAGGGGGCGCTCGACATGATGGCCAACAGCGCCCTGACGAAAAATCAACAGGAAATCTCATGGGTGGAGACGAAGGCTGTGCCCACAAGCAGAGCAGTTTATAATGTACTGAAGTCTGCCGCCCTTCCCCACCAGTTTAGGGATGAGGCCTGATAGATCACAAAATTTCACCACTCTGTTTAACATTCGTATCGGTATCTGCGAGGACGGTGGGCAGGAACTGAAAGCAGCACGCCACAAACTCATAGAAAGGTGGATCCTCCCCCCGGAGGAGAATTTACCTAATCACCATGCAATCATGTAACTATGTAGCCATCTTATTGTTCTGAGCAAAACACTTTTGTTTATCGGATCCAGCAATTAGAAGGTTAATGAGAATCTCTTACCTAAAATTCGTTTCGTTCATCACCGTATTTAAATGTACCATAACATTTCGAGATGACTGAGTAAGCGTGAGACACTAAACTAACGCCTTCCATAAAAAAGCAAGATAGTAACAGTTTCCGAAGTCTTTCACACTGTGCGCACCGGTAAGGTTTCTTCCCACTTACGCAAATAATTTTTTCCGATCGCAGAAGGTAAGTTTGCCTTGAGAACTTCAGAGAAGGTGCGTTTTTGTCACTCTAATAACATATTCCTATAGCGTTACATCACTATCTCACAACAAAAAAGTGTTGTAAGTTCATGGCTGGATTCATGATTTGTTATTTATATAAAATGAAACCTGGAGGTCGAATTCTGAGGTCTCTTATCGGATCCAAGTTTGGGTTTAGTTATGAAAGAGTTAATTAATGATGAATAGTAAGTCGTTTCAGACGCCAAAGAATATCCGTTGCGTCAACTATGCACGTCTGCGACGAATTGTACCCGAGGATAGTCAGATTACGTCATTCACCCAAATTGAGGAGCAAATCTCCAAGGTCATGGAACGTGTCAGTACATGAACTTACAACATAAAAAGTAATAACAGATAAAAATAAATGTTCATGAACCTGAAAGAAAATCAGTCCGTAAGTTTAAGCAAACGCTATCAGCAATACAATGAGAATCATCTTAATTTTTCAAGGAACTCCTCGACAGAATAGAAGGAGTGACCAATGTGGAAACTCTTCAGTTTCGATTTGAAAGCGCGTGGATTACTGCTAAGATTTTTGAATTCGAGTGGCAGCTTATTGAGAATGGATGCAGCAGTATACTGCACACCTTTTTGCACAAGAGTTAAGGAAGTCCGATCGAAATGGAGGTTTGATTTCTGCCGAGTATTAACCGAGTGAAAGCTGCTTATTGTTGTAAATAAACTAATATTGGTAACAAGAAACGACAATAACGAATATACATACTGAGAAGCCAATGCCAAAATACCCAGACTCGTGAAAAGAGGTCGACAAGAGGTTCGTGAACTCATACTACTTATTGCCCTAACCGCCCGTTTCTGAGCCAAAAATATTCTTCTAGAATGGGAAGAGTTACACCAAAACATAACATACGACATAAGTGAATGAAAATAGGCAAAGTAGACTAATTTCCGTGCCGAAATATCACTCACTTTCGATACCGTTCGAATAGTGAAAATGACAGTATTAAGTCTTTGAACAAGATCCTGAACGTGGGATTTCCACGACAGCTTTCTATCTGAACACCTAGTAATTTGAACTCTTCAGTTTCACTAATCATTTGCTCATTCTGTGAGATTAAAACGTCAGGTTTTGTTGCATTGTGTTTTAGGAACTGTAAAAACTGAGTCTTACAGTGATTTAACGTTAGTTTACTTTCTACAAGCCATGAACTGAGGTCATTTACAGCTCTACTTGAAACCAAGTCAAAGTTGCACACAACATCCTTTACTCCCAAGCTAGTGTCATCAGCAAACAAAAATATTTTAGAGTTACCCATAATACTAGAGGGCATATCATTTACATAAATAAGGAACAGGAGCGACCCCAACACTGATCCCTGGGGCTCCCCCCACTTGACAGTACCCCACTGAGATCCCACATCACAGCCGTTATCAACATTGTGAATAATGACCTTTTGCTGTCTGTTGCTAAAGTAAGAGGTGAAGCAGTAGTGAGCTACTCCCCTTATTCCGTAATGGTCCAACTTCTGGAGCAATACTGTGTGATCAACACAGTCAAATGCCTTTGTTAAATCAAAAAATACGCCAAGCGTTCGAAACGTTTTGTTTAGCCCATCCAGTACCTCACAGAGAAAAGAGAATATAGCATTTTCAGTTGTCAAAATATTTCTAAAGCCGAACTGTACATTTGATAGCAAATCGTGTGATATAAAAAGATCAATTAACCTTACATACACAGCCTTTTCGATGACTTTTGCAAACACTGATGGCATAGAAATAGGTCTAAAATTATCTACATTATCCCTTTCTCCCATTTTATAAAGCGGCTTTACTACTGAGTACTTAAATCGCTCAGGAAACTGACCATTCCTAAAGGAAAAATTACAAATATGGCTAAATACAGGGCTAACGTGTGCAGCACAGTACTTTAATATTCTACTAGACACTCCACCATAATCGTGAGAGTCCTTAGTCTTCATTGATTTGATCACTGTCTCAATCTCCCTCTTGTCTGTATCACAGAGGAGTATTTCAGACGTCTATCTCGGAAAGGCATTTGCTAAGAAATTTATATGATTTCCTGTAGATACAAAATTTTTATTTAATTCACCAGCAATGCTCAGAAAATGGTTGTTAAATACTGTACATATACCTGATTTATCAGTAACAGAAATATTATTACTGCAAACTGATTTTATATCGTTAACCTTGTGCTGCTGACCAGACACTTCCTTCACAACTGACCATAGTGCTTTCATTTTATCCTATTAATTAGCTATTCTATTTGCATACCACATACTTTTTGCCTTGCTAATAAGATTTTTAAGCACCTTACAATAGTGTTTGTAATTGGCTACTGCAGCTTGATTGTGACTACTTCTAACATTATGATATAATTCCCGCTTTGTTCTACATGATATCCTTAGCCCACTAGTCAGCCAACCGGACTGTCCATTACTGCTAGTACCTAGTTTAGAATGTTCTAATGGAAAGCAACTCTCAAAGAGCATGAGAAATGTGTTATGGAAAGCATTGCATTGATCATCTATATTATCGGCACTATAAACATCTTGCCACTTCCTTGACACGTTATCCACACTGCGGAAACGCGACCGTTACGTTGGCGTGATCTAGTTGAAATATGTCACTTGTGAACGAGACTTCAGACGTGACGGCCGTAAATGTGTGTACTGGTTCACGAGGCTCAGTCGTGCGTAATTCAGATTTAAAATGCAAGTTGATTGGGGGTGGGGTTGTCTGAGGAAGGAGATCAGACAGTGAGGTCACCGGACTCATCGGATTAGGGAAGGTTGGGGAAGGAAGTCGGCCGTGCCCTTTGAAAGGAACCATCCCGGCATTTGCCTGGAGCGATTTAGGGAAATCACGGAAAACCTTATCAGGATGGCCGGACGCGGTATTGAACCGTCGTCCTCCCGAATACGAGTCCAGTGTCTAACCACTGCTCCACCTCGCTCGGTAAAATGCAAGCTGGAACCGAGTCAGGTAAGATTAAACGTACAGACCAGCATTCCTACATCAAAATCTAATCCCTACGTTGAAAGAAAGCAAAGGCAATTTAGAATGCTCAGAGAGATGTGTGGGAGGAATAGTGTAGTGGATCGAAACACACTATCGCGGTGATCTGCTGGTTTATTGATAGAATATTTTGAGAGAAGTTCGACGAAATACACGAGAGTAAATTGCACGTGAGACCACAATATCCGTAACCTAAATTTACAGAATCGTAATTGAAAAGTCAAATGTCAGGTAAGTTGCTGCCAGAGTGGTTCCGCATAGTATGAGAAGGGCAGGTAGCAGGTCACAAGAGAATTGCAGAGGAATTGCTTCAGTGATACCGAATAGAACGAGAACAGTTTCTGAAAAGTGTATGATTTTGTTTACAGAAAATCCGCTGCTGAGCTGCATTGTGAGACTCAAAATATCCAATTCAGTCGTTACTTATAATTTACTATAAATGTCACAACTGAAGCGCGTATTTTCCATGTCATCAGTTTCTGAAAGGGATTGTTGCTCCTGATGGAATCTGGATACGAGATTTTGTGCCAGAACTGGAAAAGTTGCGACTCTCCACACCCGAAACAATTCCGCCAGCAACAACGTAAGGATAAATCGTTCATGATCTTTGCGTTTGACATGAATGGAGTCATTGCTACAGAGTGCTCCAGAAGACGGCTGTAGCAGGCATGTACTATGAGCTGTTTCTGAAAATTATTTTGCACCCGAAGATTCGTGAATGAAGGCCTGATATTCTTCCAACCGGTGTCCATATTGTGCAACACTAGATGTTTTGCTACCAGTGAGAGAAATGCTCAACAAATATGGATGGGAAATACACCCCACCCAAGATACTGATTTAGTCCACTGGACTGATTCGTTTTCCAAATTCAACGAACAACTGCGTGGAAAACGTTTTTGATACAATTGATGAAGCTTCCCATGAGGTGACCCGAGTGATCAGATAGATGCCCTATTTGAGTACAGTAGTTGTCACAAAGGTTGAAAGCTGTCATAAGTAAAAATGAAGATTATATTTGATGTGTGAAACTTATTTTACAGAATAAATTGTTTCTTCACTTTCATCTTACAGAGTGCAGAATTTTTCAAGTGACACTCGTGCCTTCTTTGGTGGCTTTATTCACTCCATAGAGAGTGCATCTTTAATCAGAACAATTTTAGATGGAACTTAAACGTTCACCTCTATACGTAAGTTTACAAACACGCTCAGACGCCATGGAGTTCCTCGATGGCTGGTGGTTATGGAACGAATGGTGATCATGTGAAGGGGGGTGGGGGGAATCAAAGAGGATGTAGTACTGCAGAATTCCTTCTAACCTGCCTGAAGATCTCACTGGCATTTGTCTTATTGAGGCAGGTGGTGCAATGGTCTCCACTCTTTCATGCAATATCCTGCTTCGCGTGAGCAAATATGCATAAGACCATTCTAATCGCTAGGACCTAAGAAGTAGTCTAGCACTGGGAAAAAGGGCATTCCTGGCCAAGGGAAGCCCATTAGTGTCAAACTTAGGTCTTAAATTCGGGAAGAAATTTATGAAAATGTACGTTTGGAGCACAACATTTTATGATAGCAAAACATGGACTATAGGAATAGCGAAACATGAGATAATCGGAGTATTTGGGATGTGGTGCTACAGAAGAATATTTAAAATGAGGCCGGCAGGTAAAGTAGGGAATGAGAAGGTCCTACGCAGAAAATCAGTGGGGAGAGAAATATATGGAAAATACTGACAAGAAGATGGAACAGGACGGTAGGACATCTGTTATGACATCGCTGAAAGGCTTCCGTGGTACCAGAGGAATCTAAAGAGGGTAAAAACTAGAGCATCCATGACAGATCGGAATACGTTCAGCAAGTAGAGGATGTAGGTTGCAAGAGCTTCTCTGAGATAAAAATGTTGGCATAGGAGAGGAATTCGCGGTGGGCCGCGTCAAAACAATCAGGAGATGGTGGCTAAAAAGTCTGAAGTTTGGCAGCGCTCAAAGATCTTAAATCCCTCTTAATGGCGCTACGATAGTAGTTTCATAGTACAAGATGCCATTTTCCTGCTGCGAAGAATAGGTAGAATAATAAATTTGGGTTCAAGCAATTGAGGTTGTCTCACCATTGCAGCTCTCTGCTGCCAGGGAATACTAATTTGCCGTGTCAAGTGAACGCCAGTACACATTCAGCTGCAAAATTTTTGAACTCTTTATTAAGCTACCAGTTTCAAAATTTAGGACTGAATGTGTACTGCAGTTTACTTCAACCCGACTGGCCGAAATACCAAGCACTGTCCTCTACAAAGATGGACAAACAATAACTTACTGTTTGGTGGCCCATCCTCTTCCTGCCTCTGCTGCTTGCTTCTACAGAATCGTTAGAACTCTTGTCAGTTGCAGCTGACATTTATGCTGCTGATACTTCCACTGATGCTGCTGCTGTTGTCTAGACACAAACTAGCATCTGCTGTGATACCATAATGGCAGTTGCCTGGTACTCGTTTGGCGGCTGCTGCTGCTGCTGCCACGCCAGGGTAGCCACATGTTGTTGTTGTTGTTGTTGTTACTGTTGGGCCACCATTGTAGCCATCATTCCTGCTGTTGTGGTTGCATCGCCATGGCAGCTATCTGCTGTTGCTGTGGTTGTTGTTGGCTCACGACGACAGCAGTTATCTGCTGTTGCTGCCGTGGTTGCGTATGTGATTGGCTCACCATTACAGCTGTCCCCTGTTGCTGTGGTTGCGGCTGGCTCACAACCACAGGTACCTGCTGCTGTTGTGGTTGGCTCACCATCGCAGATGTCCCATGTGGCTGTGGTTTTGGTCGGTTCACCATAGCAGCCATCCGCTTTTGCTGTGGTTGTGGCTGGCTCACCACAGCAGCTACCTGCTGTTGTTGTATTTGTGGTTGGCTCACCAATGCAGCTGTCCCTGGCTGTGGTTGTGGTCGGTTCACCATAGCAGCCATCCGCTGTTGCTGTGGTTGTCTCACCACAGCAGTTACTTGCCGTTGTTGTATTTGTGGTTGGCTCACCATTGCAGCTGTCCTCTGTGGCTGTGATTGTGGTCGGTTCACCATAGCAATCACCTGCTGATGCTGTGGTTGTGGTTGGCTCACCACAGCAGCTACCTGCTGCTGTTTTATTTGTGGTTGGCTCACAATCGCAACTGTCCCCTGTGGTTGTGGTCTGTTCACCATAGCAGCCACCCACTGTTGCTGTGGCTGGGTCACTGTGGCAGCTGTCCGTTGTCGCTGTCGTGGTCGGCTCACCATGGCAGCCATCTGCTGTTGCTGCCGTCCTGGTTGGCTCACCACAGCAACTACCCGCTGTTGACGTCGTCGTGGTTGTCTCACTGCGGCACGCATCTGTTGTTGACGTGGTTGAGGTTCTGGATGTCTCACCATGGTAGCAAACCGCGGTTGCTGTAATTGAGGTTGTCTCACCATTGCAGCCCTCTGCTGCAGCTGTTGCTGGTAACGTATCATAGCAGCTATCAGCTGCTGTTGAGGAATGTGACTGGTTAGGTGGTGGTAGTGCTGCTGCTGCTGCTCCTCCTCTCGTTCTGGTTGCTGCTGGACATGCACATTCAGGCCCATGTAAGGATCAGAAACCAGCTTCGCTTGTTCACACGCAGAGGGAGGAGCTGCTGTGTGAGGTACCTGTTTCTGACTTTGGCGTTCAGAAGGTACCGGCATCTGTGCAGGCATTAACGGTCCACCCACTCTCCCTGCCACTTGGGATGCAGCGCTTGTTGCTGGAGGAAGATCCATGGGTGATATTTGCACAGGCACCACTTGTCCATCCTCAGCCAAATGAAAAGGGGCAATACAATGAGGTTCGTTCGAACCACACACTATACAAGGTTGTTCGAACAAAAGATTAAACGAAGTCTCAGGCGGCACTGGACTTGAGCGAGCTGCAGGAGGCATGGGTGCTCTGTGTCCAGCGCGTGGGGCTGCACCTGCTACAGCTGGGGCACTAGTGCCATCTCTGAAACACAAAACAAACTTTATTTACACTAGGTTTCTGGTGCGAGCCCAGAAATAACCGTTTTAACTCTTAAACAGAATTAGATATAACTAGCTGTGTATTGGCGATCAGATTTAGATCGTACATGGAGAAATTTACACTGGCGTATTAATTATGTGAACAGACCTGGTTGGTTGGTTAAATGTGGGAGTATGGGACCAGACGGCGAGGTCATCAGTACCGCGATTCCAAAGTGGGTTACGTAAGAAAGAGCGTCTCTAAATGTGGACAGATTCACACGAGTCAAAGGAATGAACATTAAACACAGTAAAAGCACAAAAGGTGAGACCAAACCCAAAAAATGGAAAAAGCGGAGGCAGTCATGGCCTCACAGACCGTGAAGGCTGCGAAAGGAGTCCTGACCACAACCAATCCGCCCCTGCTCCCAGACTAAAGGAGAACCTAGTAGCTGGAAATGAAAACCACTTTCACAGAGGAAACCGAGGACCAGGTCAACCATCCATGGATCATCTACTAATACTAAATTTAAGGAAACAGGAATACTATACTTAGCACGAAGGGTCGAAAGAAGGGGACATGCCACCAATATGTGAGATGTCGTTAGTCAGGCACCCTAACTACACTGTGGGGATTAGTCGTTATGTAGGAGGAAACAATGGGTGAGCCACGCGTGGTCAATGCGTAACTGGCATAAAACAGTGGGCTCGTTCCGAGATGAACGGAAAGAAGTGCCCATAAAGTGCAGTAGACTCCTTGATTGTGCGGAGTTTATTACTATGAGCAGTAGCGCTCCAGACGGCATTCCACTGTTGGGCAAAGAGAGATCTGACACACATCCGCATATCCAGAGCTGGAATTGTGGAATAAAATGGGGTAAGCATCTCCTTCTCTAGCCAGTTTATTCCCTGGGATTCCCACATGACTTGAGGCCCAGAGAAAGACGACTGAACAGGCGGCATGCTCAAGAGCAGAGAGAAGGTCATGGATGTCAGAGACCAAGAGGTGACGAGAGTAGCATCGATCGATAGTCTGCAGGCTGCTCATGGAATCTGAACACTATGGAGGGAGGCCTGAGAAACAAAAATGAGGGCCCTGTTAATGGCTAGAAGCTCTGCGGTAGACACACGACATGATCCTAGCAACAAATGGTGCTCGAAGCTGGTAGGAGACATGAAACTGTATCCCACCTTATCAGTAGTTTTAGAACCATCAGTGTAAAAGACGGTGGCATCCTGGAACTCTCCAAAGCTGGCACATACAATAAGCCAGTAAACAATAGGAGCGACAGACCTTAAGATCCTAGAAAAGATCGGTCCTAATCCATGGTCTAGGCACCATCCAAGGGGGATATTGGAGGAAAGACACGGGATGTAGTCCAGTGAGTGCAAATTGAGATTCTGGCAGAGGGTAGAGAGACGCATGCCAACTCGCAATCCCACCTGTGGGCTAGTGTTAGGAGGGAGACATCCTTCACTGACGAAGATCAAGAGGTACACAGGATGGGCAGGGAATTTGTGAATGGCGACTGCGTAAGAAACAAGGAGACGGCGCCATGAGATGTGCAGAGGGGGGAATCCCTGCTTCTGTAAAAAGACTATCAACAAGAGTAGTGCGAAAGTCACCAACAGCCAGACGCACCCCACAGTGGTAGACAGGGTCAAGGAGTTTCGAAGTCGAAGGAGCTGCTGAGCCATAAATCTGACTACTATAATCGAGTGTAGACAAGCCCAGAGCATGGTAAAATTAGGGAAGAGTGGAACGGTCTTCATCCCAAGACGTCTGGGCCAGGAGGTGGAGAGCATGAAGCTTAAACATGCATGTAGTCTTTAGGTGGCGAATGTGGGGAAGCCAAGAAACGGGACTGTGCTACATCATCAAGGAGCTGGTTACCTAAATAAAGTTCTGGATCAGGGAGTACTGTGGGTCGACGACAAAAATGCCCAACCCGCGTTTTGGAGGGGGAAACCTGGAAGCCATGGGCGGTGGCCCACACAGAGGCCCGTTGGATGGCACCTTGGATCTGGCGCTCAGCGGATGTCACCGAGCGGGCGCTGCACCAGACGCAAAAATCGTCTATGTACAATGCCAGGGTAACCAGAGGCCCAACGGAGGTCACAAGCCCATATATGGCAATGAAGAAGAGTGTGACACTTAGCACAGAACCCTGTCAGATACCATTCTCCTGAATCTGAGGGATGCTGAGTGAAGTACCAACTAGAATCCAGAAGAGTTGGTACGATAAAAACTCGCGGATAAACATCTCAAGGGGACCAGGAAAGCCGCAGTCATAGAGGGTACTAAAATGTGATGGCGCCAAGCCATGTCATACGCCTTACGTAGGTCAAAGAATACTGCCACAAGGTGCTGGCAGTGAGTGAAAGCCTGTCACCTGGCAGATTCCAATCGGAGAAATGGTCAGTTGGAGATCGTCCTGGCTGGAAGCCACCGTGATAAGATGACGAACGACCCTGATATTGGAGTACTCTACATAATCTGGAGTTGACCATCCTTTCATGTAGTTTACAAAACACATTCATAAAGCTAATGGGGTGGTAGCTGTTAGAGACATTCGGTTTTTCCCACGCTTAAGGACAGGGCTAACAATACTGTCTCGCCATTGTGATGGAAAAGCACCCATGAGCCATGTGATTGAAGACCCTGAAGAGCTGTTGCCTGTGGGGAACGTCCAAGTGTCTGATTATATAGTTGTGAATGGAATCTTACCCTGCGACTGTGTGTCGTGAAGAACTAAGAGCCTGCACCAAATCCCATTCAACAAAAGGTGCATTATAGGGTTCAATGTGGTGCAGAATCAAATGGAGGGTTGGTTGGTTGGTTTATTTTGGGGTTTGGTGGGGGCTAAACATCGAGATCATCAGTCCTCTGTTCCAAACAGACATACCTGTAAAAGGCCTATACAGTAAAAGCGTAACCTCTGCACCCAGAGATAAGGAACACCAAGGAGTACAGAGCTAAAATGGACACCGCAATAACACAAAGTAGAGGAGCAGAGCAGAGAAAATAGTTGACTGAAGTAAAACAAGCTACAGTAGTTGATGGATCAGATAAAAGGTCAACCACTCAACTACAAACGATGAACCTCAAGTTGGAAAGCGTTGATAGAGGTACCAACACAACTTGTTCCCATAAAAGTCACTATTTTGCTATCCATATCACAATTAAAAGTCGCTGGAGTGGGTGTAGCTTGAGAAATCATGCGAGAGCGCCCAGCTTCACGGATAAAACGTAAAACCGAGTGAACTATAGAGGCATCGTCACCTAGAATTAAAGGGATTGCAGCTGGTAAATTAAAGAACTGCCGCAAGGGTGCAGTCCATCAGAATATGGGCCACTGTCAGCCCTGCTTCATAGCGACACTTGGGTAGGTTCTCAGGGAGAAGGAGATAGCTGTGGGTCAACCGCTTATGTCCAATTCGGAGACGGTAGAGAACAACTGTGTCCCTACGGCTCAAGGATGAGTGCCATACGGCCATGGACCAATTTACCATGTGGAGCTTATTTGGCGTGTTCAAGAGAGACCATTCAGAGCTCCAGACATCACGGATCTTGTGATGTAGGGCTGAACGGAGGTCTCTTTTCACCAGACCAAGCTCCAGGTGTGGCGAAGTGGTGGCTGGTTTGGCCAACCGATCGACATGTTCGTTTCCTGGAATGCCAATTTGGCCCGGGGACCACACAAACGTCGCTGAACGACCACACTCGGAGAGAGCAAAAACAGCATCTTGAGTACCGCACACTAGAGGGTCCCGAGGAAAAACACTGGTCGAGTGCTTGCAATCCACTCAAGGGGTCACTGCATATGACAAATGACTTCCCAGGGCAGGAGGAAAGGTGAGCAACCAGCTCCGCAGTGAAAACACTGCTGCCACAAGGCAGGGAATGCTGCTCAGTCGCCGTGGATGAAAGCAAACCCAGTGCGCCCATCGACCATAGAACCATCGGTGTGACTACATCTGTGTCGCGAAACGAGGCACGAAGAGCCATGAATTGTTGAAAACTGGCAGGTGGATCGGAGGACTTGGAGTCGCAGGTCAAATCCAAGTAAAGCCGCAAGCGAGGGAGGGACCAAAGAGGGGTAGAAGATGGCCGGAGGGCTGGAGGAAGGGGAAAGAACTCGAGTGACGAGAGAAGGGAACGAACGCGGACGGCGGTCGGGAGACTCGACCTAGGCCGCTGTCGTGGGGAGAGGAGTGCAGATGACGGAAAAAGAAGGCTGCAGTTTGGGTGGTCGGGCGAGGCAAAGACGCGTGCAATGTATGACGCAAGCAACTGTTGTTTGTGGAATCGTAGGGGAGGTATTCAAGCTTCTACAAAAAGGCTAGTCACCGGACTAGTGCGGAAGGCACCTGTCGCCAATCTGACGCCACAATGGAGAATCGGGTCGAGGATCTGCAACGTTGAAGGTGTTTCTGAGTCTTACACCACGCTCTTTTAGTCGAGACGAGACTGGACTAAGGCCCTATAGAGCTGTAGGAGGGTTGTTCGTGTAGGCCCCCAAACGGTGTAACTGAGGCAGCGAAGGATGTTGAGGTGCCGCCAGCACCGTTGTTTACATTCGCGAAGATGAGGAGCCCAAGTGAGCTGAGCATCAAACAGCATGCCAAGAAAGCAATGCGTCTCGTCAATACGAAGGAGTTCATTGGCAAAGTAGAGCTCTGGACGGATATGGACCGTTTAACGACGGCAGAAATGCATCACTCGGGTCTTAGAGGCTGAAACTGAAACCCATGGTTGGAAGCCGAAAACTGTGTCTTACGGATAGCTCCCTGCAGCCGCCGTCAGCGACACTGCTGTTTGTGGAACTGTAAGAAAGACAAAAGTCATCAGCATATAGAGAGGAACAGACCGATGAGCCCACCGCAGCCGCAGGACCAATAATCGCCACCAAAAAGAGGGGAACACTGAGAATCGATCCCTGCAGGACACCGTTCTCCTGAATATGAGCATAGTTAAAATAAGCGCCAAATCTAACCTGAAAGGAGCGATTGGAGAGAAAAATCAGCAAAAAAATGTGAAGTGGATCCTGTAAGCCCCATCCGTGCAGCGTAGCAAGGATATGATATAGCGCCAGGTGGTATCGTATGCCTTCCAAAGATCAAAGAAAACACCAACTAGCTGTTCTCGCCGAGTAAATGCTGTACTAACAGCCGACTCTAGCGATCTAGCGAGACTAAATTTGTCGATCGCTGAGCGGCCCTGACGGAAGCCGCTCTGTTGCTGGGCCAGGAGGCCCCGAGCTTCGAGGATCCAAATGAGCCGCCGACTCACCAACCGTTCCAAGAGTTCGCACATAACGTTTGTAAAACTGATAGGGCGATAGCTATCAACCCCCAGCCGATCTGCACCAGGTTTCAGCACCGAGATGGTAACACTATCCTGCCAACGACTTGGGAAAACGCCCTCCATCCAGATGTGGTTAAACATCAACAGGGCGAGTAATTCACCCTGACAGTGCGACGAGAGATAGCGAAGAAACTGGTTGTGAATTCGGTCTGGACCTGGAGAGATATCGGGGAAAGCTGTAGGGGCACTTTGGAACTCCCATTCACTAAATGGGGCGTTGTATCGTTCCCAATGGTGCGTGCGAAACGACAACTGCGTACGCTCAGCCTGCTCTTTTATGGCACGGAATTCTGCGCTGTAGCCTTCTGTCGCGTAACTACGAGCGAGGTACTCTGCCAGGTGTTTGGCGATGGCGATTGGGTCAGTATAAAATGTACCCAGAAGAGAAAGGCAAGGGACAGTAGCAAGAGGGCGGATGTCAAAAGCGCACCGAACCCGCGACCACACCTGAGATGGGGAGGTGTGAGAACCTACGGTGGCAACATGTCGTTCCCAGCAGTCCTGTTTGCTCCGCCGTATTAACCGCCGAGTCCGGGCCCGCAACCGTTTAAATGCAACCAGATTCTCTAAGGAAGTATTACGCTGGTGTCAATGCATGGCTCGCCGGCAGTCCCAGATAGCTTCTGCAATCTCTGGCGTCCACCAAGGGACAGACTTATGCCTTAGGGTACTTTAAGAACAGGGGACAGTTGCCTCGGCAGCAGAAACCATGGCTATAGTGAACTCGTCCACTACCAAATCAATGTCACCATGGAGCGGAGCAATGACCATGGCAGTTGAGATGCAGGCTGCCAAATCAGCTTCATGAAGAGACCATCGTGGCAGCTAGTCAGGGGGTTTGAGATTGAAGAAGAGAAACCAGGATAGGAAAGTGGTCGCTACCATCGCTACCACAGAGGTCGTCGTGGACCCTCCAACTGAGGTACAGAAGAAGACCTGGGCTACTAAGAGAGAGGTCAATGGGCAAGTATGTGCCATGAGTCAAGCTAAAATATGTGTGAGCACCAGTGTTAAGGAGGCAAATGTCCTGCTGTGCCAAGAGAGCCTCAACGTTCCTACCCTGGCCTGGTATCTGGCCCCACCCCATAAAGGGTGATGGGCATTAAAGTCCCCCAAAAGGAGGAACGGCGCGTGGAGCTAGGTGAACAAGGCAGCTAGGTCAGCAAGAGGGACAACCTCATCCAGGGGAAGGTAGAGGGAACAGATGGTAAGCTCCATTCCTGCCCGGATTCTAACAGCCACAGCCTCAATAGCCCTGTGAAGTGGCCCTGGGGTACTAGGAACAGTGGCAAGAACATAAACACATACACCGCCAAACAACCTGCTCTAGTTTAAGCGGTTCTTATGGTAGCCACAGACGGAGGGGGTCTGCCGAAAACAGGAAACCAGATTTCCTGTAGGGCCAGACAAATGGCAGGGAATTGGCACGAAAGCTGTTTCAACTCAGCAAAGTGGTGGAAAAAACCACGGCAATTCCATTGAAGGAGAATGGTCTCCAACCAAAGACATGAAAGAGCTTGGAGGGGGGGGGGGGGATATGTCATGCCTTAGAAGCGCTCGCCACCACCGATTGCGAAGTAGCCTGATCAACTTCTGTAGGAGCTGAGCGCTGAGGCTCGAGCAACATCTAGCTCCTTAGTGGACGCTAGATGGTCCTCATCATCTTTAGGTGCAGTGGTGAACTCCTTTTCTGTATATGTCCTGATTTTTCTTCTTTTTGGTAGGGTCCCGTTTGTCCTTCAGTTTATCAGGCTGGGTGGGCTTTTCCGACCCAGTCTCATGGACCGAAGAAGACCTGGAAGCCCTACAACCCTCATGTGGTGGCTTTTTCAGCCACTGGCTAACTTCTGGAGGCCCAGTAACCGTGGAAGGGAGGGCACCAAGCGATCCGCGCGAGGGAAGCCAGAGGAAGCGGACACTTCTCCGACTCAGAGGTGGGGACTGAAGTCCGCAAAGGAGGAGGGATTGTTACTCCCAATGCTCAAAACAGGGGAGCAACTGAAGAGGGTGTTCCCCAACTACCAGGGGGGAGGGGGCAGGAATAGACGGCCAGGCTGGAGAGCCCACAAAAAGCGGCTGAGCTTGGGGGCTCATTGTCAGGGATGGCGACATCAAAGCCGCTGCAGCATACGTCGATCAAATGCGCACAGGGTGAAGTCAGCCGTGTTTAGCTTCTGTGTAAGTGAGCCTGTGCAAGGTCTTATACTCCATAATCTTCCATTCTTTTTGATAAACCGTGTAGTCTGACAAGCAAGGTGAATGTTTCTGTCCGCAGCTGACACAAACAGGGAGCGGTGGCGGTGTGGAAGGCACATCCATAATCCGAAGAGAAAGGGTTGGCGTCACATCTCAATGACATATGCCCAAACCTCCAGCACGTAAAGCATCGCATGGGAGGAGGGACGTAAGGCTTTAAATAACATCGATATATCATCACCTTGACCGTCTCGGGCAGGGTGTCACCCTCAAAAGTGAAGATGCAGGTGCCGGTCGCGACCCGACTATCTTTAGGTCCCCTGAAGACACGTCGTACAAAGTGTACACCGCGGCGTTCCAGATATGCACGAAGCTCGTCGTCAGACTGCAACAACAGGTCACGATGAAAAATAAGTCCCTGAACAATATTGACGCTCTTATGAGACGTAATGGAGACTGCAACAACACCAAGCTTGTCACAAGCAAGCAATGGCCGTGACTGTGCTGGGGATGCTGTCTGTATGAGGACTGCTCCAGACCTCATTTTAGACATGCCCTCAACTTCTCCAAACTTGTACTTTAAATTTACCACAAAAACTGAGGCTTTATGGTCAGAAATGAGTCCATATCTGTTCGGCTGCAAACAAGAAATCGAGGAGAATCCGTTGCACCAGGTAATTTAGACCGCCATTCCTCCCCTGGTGTGTGCAGGAAGGGAACAATTGAGGTTCATACTTTGAAGCATTCACCTTTCCTTTCTTAGAGACTCGGGCCTGCGCACTATTTATATTTCTTTTCAGGGTGGTCCCATGAGCAGCTACGGAGAGCAATGTCCACCCAGACAGAGCCCCACTTGCCTGGGTAAGCCTAATAAAATCAGGGGTAGGCAGGTTCCCCAGAGGTCGCCCACTAGCAACTGTTCTACCTCAACATCCATACGTCTCCTCGTCACGCAGCACACCTTGAGATTTAAATTTTTTATAGATGTTTATACAATCCTGGCGACCCAGGTAGACAAGCCAAGATCCACGGGCTCTGTACTGTACAACGTTCCACCGTAGCACCTGCCGGTGGTCGTTGAAGCACACTCAGAGCTTGTGGTATTGAGGACTGGTGGCGCTTCCCAGTCCCCAGCTCAGGGACCCCAGGGTCGCCAAACCCATTACCAGCAGCTAAATGCTGCGTCCTCTCAGGGGTGAAATGGATGGGGGTTCTGTTCAACTCTGCATGTCTGGAGGGTAGGAAGTATAAGAAGATGACATCACAAAGTGTGTCGTAATGGATCAGTGCTCAAAGCTCCTTAGACGTCCAGACCCTGGACGGTAGACTTGCTGGCGGCCCAGAACACTATGGAGCTTTCATGAAACCTGTGATAAAGAGGCATACATACCCAGGGAGGAAACACAGCACCCCCAGAATTCCTTTTTACTCCGGTTTACAAGGTAACGAGCCTTACCTCGGAGACGCTTAAAAGTGAGTTGGTTTGGATGGGAGATGTGTCCCTTAGATCGCTGCAGCGCCCGTCAGCTGACCTGGACAGTGACTGCGCCATCCTTGGTCCACCATGGTACGGGACAAAGGGGGGCCCTGTGGATAGGGGTACAGCAGTGGCAGCAGCATAAAGCGGAGTGGTAGAGATGCCTTGTATGACTACATCAATGGAATTCGAGAGGGAGAGGTGTCAAAGCACACAGCAGACATGTATAAAGGCCAATTGGCCCAAGAGACATTGGGGCATGACTGCCTGGCAGCAGCAGTGGAACGAGTATTACTGGAAAGGGAGGAGATCGTGAGATCGATAGCAGAGAAGGTGCCACGAGCAGCACTGGAGTGGGTAGGGGAACCATCGGTGAGCAGACACAAATCGAAGTCCAATGCTAAGTTGGTCGATTACGATACCCCGACCCATTGACATGACACTCCCCTCACAGTTGGTGGGCATAGAAATCTCCAAGGAAGAGATATGGGGCCAGGAGTTGCTGGATTAAGCTAGATAGTGCAACATAAGCAAGTGGCACACCTGTAGGTAGGTAGACATTGCAAAGGGCGATTGTCAGAGCAGTTTGCACTACCACTTCCAAGGTGGTCACTAGGGACATTAGAGCAAACCGAAGTGCAGACCCAACCAGATGCTATCAAAGGGCCAGCACAGTTCTAACAGGACGCCCGATAACCACAGAATGTGAAGTGGTCATCACAGAAATGTGTTTCTTGGGGAACATCTAACGCAGTATAAGAGACAAGACAGTACATTTCCAGTAGGCAACCATAGTATCCATTGCAGTTCCAATGGAAGATCGCGTGGTGAGAGTCCAAGGTAGGCATGAAGGATCTGAGGAGGAGGTAAGGCCAGTTTGTCAGTAGTTGTCACTGGCAAGGATGGGGTGACATCTGAAATGTCATACTCAGGTTGCGAAAGGGGAGTTGGCACCTCCAGGGGCACTGGGGGTGCAATGTCATGGGATTTATGTTTCTTCTCCTTCCCTTTCTGAGGTGGAGGACGGCAGGACATGGGGAGTACAGACGTCTGCAAGACTGGGAAGCAGAAGAGACGTGGTGACCTTGGGGCGCACAGATTGTGTGCCTTGTGGTTGATTGGTGGTTACAGTCTTCTGGCCTGAGAGACACTAGGGTGACGTTTCCTGGGGGGGGGGGGGGGGGAGGCTGATCACTGACAGATGCCGAAGAAGGGGGGCACTTCTTAAGCCAGAGAGGGGGAATGACTCCCTGGCAGCAGGTTGTGGGACCTGCAGGAAGGCTGAGGGGAGAGAGAGATGGGGCTGGGTTAAGGACGAGGGAGGAGCAGGCGGAGGAGGAAAGGAAGATACAGAAGCAGAAGTTGAAGATAGTGACACCAGAAGGAGTGCCTCATACTATCGGTGAACCTCAGCTTAAGAGAGGCGATCCAGCGACTTGTATTTTTGTATTTTGTTTTCTCTCTTGTAAGCCGGGCAATCCAGCGTGAGAGGTTATCAGCACAGTTGACACACACAGGCTGCGGAACGTAAGGGCTTCCCTCATGGACTGGGTCGCCATAACCACCACACAAAGGGTCCGCTGTACAGCCGCAAGATATATGCCCAACATGCAAGCACCAAAAGCATCACATAGGTGAAGGGATGTACGGCTTCACGTCCTATCAGTTTCACATAACCTTGGCCTTCTCCGGGAGAGTATCACCCTCGAAAGCCAGAATGAAGGCGCCAGTATCGGTGCTGTTGTTTTAGCTACCCTTCTGCACACGTTGAACAAAATTAATGCCATGTCACTCCAGATTAGCCAGGAGTTTGGCTTCAATTTGCAGGATGAGGTCCCCATGAAAAATAATGCACTGGAGCATATTCAGAGAGTGATAAGGAGTGATAGATGATGACAGGCACGAAGAGCTGTGGATTAGGTGGCAGATGAACCATTGATCAACAGGGAGCCCTACTGCATATTACTAATGGACTTCACCAAACTTGTCCTCTATATTTCCCACAAAAAACAATGGCTTTATGGCCCTAAAAGTGTCTCCATTTATTCTAGTACAGATGAGCTAACGAGGAAAGGGTTTCAGCCCAGACGGCGAGCCTGGCCCTCCTCCCATTGGGTAGCCATGGAAGGGAATGCTGGCAGGTCATACGAGGCAGCTTTTAAGGATCCTTCACCATTCGAAGAGTCGGCCATGTAAGAACGGCCAGATTTTTGCAGCTTGATACGCTTCCTGCGCCAAGCATCCGCCCTGATACCACACACTGCAACCAGGACCAGGGACCCTCAACATGGGCGCCACCCAGCCACAGCAAGCATCGTCTGGCGTAGTGGCTCTTGCCAAGAGTTCTGATGCTCCAAGAAGACAAATAACCACTCCTTTTCATAAACGGGGAGGGGACAGCTGAGGTATCAGTAGTGTGATCCCTGTGTTGTCAGGAAGCTCAGCCATTTGGTTACATAACAGCCCCATGGACTGGCTACATGTGCTGGTGACCTAGAAGGAGGAAAGCGGGCTATAGTGGGGAAGTGAGGGAGGAGAGGATACCACACTGTAGATGCTAGGGATGGAGTTCTTGCCCATATTGCTCACACTAAAAACAGGAAATTGTGAAGAGGAGGTCAAACCTCAGGTGGGAAGCAAAATGACAAAAGGGTGAAAAAACAGGCAAAAAGGGACAAAATTGCTACCAATACAGGAAACCAGGGGAATAGCCAAGTCGACATAAATCAGAACACCGAGAGAGGGGAAGGATGTGGCAACGAGGAAGGAGCAGGGATAGGGAGACGGGGCAGGGAGGAGAATTCACGAAACAACCTTGAGCCCCCTTGGGGGGGATCAGACGTAGAACTAGGGGCAAATTGTTTATGGAAAGACAGGAGGGGCTCACTTCCAAGGCAATTAGAATAACTGCTAACTGGTTCAAGTACATGGTAGAGAGGTAGCGTCGTTGCCAGGTAGTCGAAGCCTCCAGGGTCTTCGATTGTACGAGTAATGATCAACGGTATGAGGATACATGGGCTGCACAAAACAACTGCATGAAAGACACAGAATATACAGGGTATACATAAAGTCCGGGAACACTTTCAGTTATGTATTGCTCAAGAACCAAACATTTGCGGATAACATACATATCATTTTGAAAAGAAATCCTGAAGGTTTTTTTTTTCCTTCGCGTATACCACCACAGCGCAGTTTGGTAATTTGCTGTTAGTGAACGCTATTCGCCAACATGGGGAGTTCAGGAGCGGAGCGAGGTTTCTGTGTGTTGGAGTTCGACAAAAACAAGTGTGCTACAGCTGTTCAGTGGATGTTTAGAACCAAGTACGGTAATAAGCCACTAACATGGATGGCCTTTTACCACTGGCCCAACACATTCGTTACACCGGGGTTTCTTGTGCCCGGGAAAGGGAAGCGGACGTCCTAGTAAGAGTGTACTGAATGTGGAGCACCTACAAGAGAGATGATGGGACTGGTATGGCAAGAATTCGATTACCGTATTGACGTCTGCCGGGTCACTATGGTTCGGATATCAAATGCTTTTCTTTAAAAAAAAACTTCCAGAGTTTATCTTCCAAACACAATATGTATGAGATGAGTACAATGTTAATTATTGTGCAACAAATAATTTGAAAGTTTTCCCGGACTTCATGTACACTCTGTATAACCACAGGTCATGTGACTTGTAATTGAAAAAGTATCATGTTCTCTCAAATGGCATAAGATTCTGGATTTCTTCCCCATTCCGATCTCCAGGAGGGAACTGTCAATGGGGAGTTAACCATGAGGTAAGGATTAAACAACCAACAACAATGAAACGTCCTACGAATTCATGCGTGGAATATCGGCAGTAGGAACGCGGTACTGAAGCTATATAATACGAAAGGTGAAACGGGAAGGCTCGAACTCGATGGAGTTTAAATGAATTAAAGGGTAATATCACCTGCAGCTTAGAGAGAGAGAGAGAGAGAGAGAGAGAGAGTGTGTGTGTTACTGTGAACACTTCACTGATAGGACTATCTCCGTAGTAGAAATGAGGGAGGAGGAAACCTACGTTCTGCACTACGTTTCAGGTAGTGATAGAGAACACACTACTTAAAAAATTACAGGAGGAAGAGACATACTTGCAACGTACCTGGAGACAAGGAAGATACCAGCAAGGATACACACACAGATCACACATACATTCCGAAATCTGAAACTGGCTTGTAAGTCGCACATAGGACCACATAAAGACTCATGTAAAAACTTCGTATTATTGAACAGTGGAGTGAATTTTGAGAGAGTCGTCTAAAATAATAAATGAGGAAGTAATTGTGTACTGAAGTAATGAATACGTATGTCTGAGGTTCTTAAAATTGTCGATACTGGTTAACACCATAGGCAGTTCAGTTACAGATCAATAGACATCCCGAGGAACGGCAGTATGAAAAGCTGGACGTAGAACTTAGTTACATCGAAGGTAATTGCGAAGAAACGTTGGGTAACTGAAGGAACACTTCAATGATCGACGAAAGAAGTAAGTACAAATATGTTTAGTGAAAGGAAGGAATGTAAGTCGCTTAAGAATGAATCAAATAAGAAGTGCCGAGATCCAGATAAAATGCGAAGTATTCTAAAAGTAAGAGGCCATAAGCAGGATTGAAGAACCATGTATAGCAGTACTACTTTCTCTGAAATTAAAAGCAAAGGAGCCATCATCAAAAGTTAAGCTGAATTACACGATTAAAAGCGGGAGTGTATGGGTAGGTGGAGAGAGTAGACTGGAGATCTGTATAAGGGTATGAACTATCTGAAACCTGATGAAAGAAGAAAAGACACTCTACATAGAAGTTGTACGACAGCCAGCATTCGAGTCCAGGTTTAGCAGAGCTTTGGGAGACCTGTGTTCAGATAAAGGAGGAGGCACAGGTAATATTCCTTCGAAATTTTTGAATTCCTTTGGTGAAGTGGCTACTAGTCGTCCATTCGAATTGGTTTCTATAATCATTGTTTTTCTAGACATCTGCATCTACATACATACTCCACAAGCCACTGCACGATGTGACGAACAGCGCGTCTCCTGTAACATCTGCCACTGGAGCACAGGGTGGTACTACTACCAGCCATTTCCTTTCGTGTTGCAATTGCAGGTAAAGAGAGGGAAAGACGACTGTTCGTACGCCTCCCTATGAGCCCTAATTCTTCGCATCTTCTCTTCGTGATACTTACGCGAAATGTATGTTAGTGGCAGTAGGATTGTTCTGCGATCAGCTTCAAGTGCCAGTTGTCTAAATTTTGTCAATAGCTCTCCTCGAAGGAAGAAAAAGTCTCCTTCCCTCAAGGGATTCCCATTTCAGTTCCCGAAGCAACTACGTTACACTTTCTAGTTATTCGGAGCTACTGGTAACAATCTAGCAGTCCACCTCTGATCAGTTTCGATGCCTTCCTTTAATCCGACCAGGCGCAGATCCCACACACTAGATCAGTACTGAAAAATAACTCGCACTGGCGTCCTACATGCGGTTTTCTTTACAGACGAACGACACTTTCCTAAAATGCTCTTAATAAATTAAAGTCGACCATCGCCTTCCATACCACTACCCTCACATACTTGTCCCATTTCATATCTTTCTCCAACGTTACGCCCACATATTTAAATTATTTAAATGACATGACTTTGTCAAGCGGAACACTAGTAATGCTGTACGCGAACATTATGGGTCTGTTTTTCCTATGCATCCGCATTAACTTACATTTTTTCTACAGCTAGAGCCAGCTGCCATTCACCATACTAAATAAAAATTCGTCAAGTCATCTTGTGCCCTCCTGCAGTCACTCAACTTTGACACCGTCCCGTACACCGCAGTATAATCAGCGAACAGTCGCAGATTGCTGCCCACCCTGACCGCCAGATCACTTCTGTATACAGAAAATAATAACGGTCCTGTCGCACTTTCCTTGGGCACCCATGACGATGCATCAGACGTCTTGAAAAACCTCCACTCGATTCCTAAGATAGCAAGGGTTGAAAAGTGCGAGAAATATCGCAAAATCACTTTAACAGCTCAAGAGACTTGAGAATCTGTTTGTTCATCGGCATTATAATCCGCAAGCGTCGTGGAGGGTACTTATCGTACCGTTGACTGATCCCTCCCTTCCCTATTCCCCTCCCTAGTGTCGATGTCGTTACCCCTCTGAATGAGCCCAAATTTTTCGTATCTCTTGTAATCATTTCGTCACATGTATGTGACAGTATGTGTTGTTGTTATTCGACTGTTCCCCTAAATAGCTAACTACAAATTTCTATAATAAGCCTCTCTATGATGCACAACGCCTCTACTGAAACGTCTGCCACTTGAGTTTGTTGAGCATCTCTGTAATTCTCTTGCACCAATTAAACGAATCCGTGACAGAACTAGCCTCTATTCATTCAATCGTTTCTGTATCCTTTATCAGTCCCGCCTACTATGCGTCCCAGACTGATGAACTTTGCTCAGGAACCGGTCAAACCAGCGCCTTGTAAGATGGAAATAGTGGTAAATTCCAATGGGACAAAAGGTCATCGGTCCCTAAGCTTACACACTACATAATCTAACTTAAATTACGAGGCCCCAGGGAGGACTACAATCTCCGACGGGGGAAGCCGTGCGAACAGTGGCAACTCACCCCAGACCTCGCGGCTACACCACTTCTTTCGTGGCTGAGCTACCTTCTTATAAATCTCAGTCTGGCAGTCGCCTTTCCAACTAGTCTTACGGTTCCGTCCTTCAGGTGGCAAGAGCGGAACCCTTAAACTTCTACGTCAAGCCAAAAAATCTACTGCCATTTAGGTCGTGTGTTTTGGTGTCTTTCCAGTACTGATATCGATAACATGCTAAAATCGTCGTAATTATGGATTCCCGTCATGGATGGAATATCAAAATACGTAACTTAAGTTTGTACGGAACCCTCAGTGAGCGAACCCTACTCGTACCTATCCGGCTTTATTTGTGGTCATTCCACTTAAGATCGCTCTTCATATTTACTCCTAGATACTTAACGGTAGATACTGTTTCCAGTCATTTATCGTCAATAGCGTACTTCTGCAGCAGTGGATATCTTTCCCTTTATATTCGTAATATGATACATTTATTTCCGTTCAGGGAAAACTGCCAGAGCCTGCACCATTCATCGATGCTCTCCAAGTTCTTCTGCAATTAGATATTGTCTTCTGGCGTTGCTACTTTCTTACAGAATACCGCGTCATCTGCAAACAGTCTTAAATAGCTTCCGACGCTTTCTACTGTATCATTTATATAAATTGTATACAGTAACGTTCCTGTCACACTTTCCTGGGGTTCTCCGGAAGTTACTTCTACATCAGTCGATTCTATTCCGTTACAAGCGACATGTTGAGTTCTATGTGCAATAATGTCTTGAATCCAGTCAAAAATCTGTTCCGATGTTCGGTAGGCTCACATTTTTTCACTAAACGGCAGTGTGAGACTGTCAGTGCCTTGCTGAAGCCAAGGAACAAAGCATCGACCTGAGCGCTGTAGTCTACAGCGCTGTGTAATTGACTGGGTGGCAGAGCGAGCGAAGTTTCTCCCATGCTCTGTTTGCGGAATCCGTGTTGACTTTTATAGAGGAAATTTTCGTTGTTAAGTGTAAAACACGTTCCATAGCTCTGCAATAGACTGACGTCAACGACATAGGCCTATAATTATGTGCATCTGCACAAAGACCCTTCTTTAAAACGGAATGACTTGCGCTTTTTTCTTTTATTTTTTATTTACAGTTGTAGGTAAGCCATCCTTGTTGCAGCGACATACCATAAACGGCTGACAGGAGGATAGCAACTCCTTTCTCATAATCGTTGGAGAATCTTACGAGTATCTTATCTTGTTCTCATTTCTTGTTAAGATTTTACGCGGCGAATATTTTACGAAAACTGAATTAAGTATTTTGGGCCTCTCTCTTATCTTTGAACCAGTATCGTCTTTGAGTGAATGTTTTCGAAACGCTTACTGCATTTACATTAGTCAGAACGTCTTAGGGCTTTTACTCAAATCGGTTGACAAAATTTAATTTCAAAGCCACTGAACGCTTCTCTCATTGTTCTCCTTACTCTCATTTTCGCTTGCTTCAGCTTCTGTTTATTCAGTTGCGTTTCGACTTTCCTTTAATCTGCGATGAAGCTCTGTGTGCTTACGTAGCAGGTTCCTAACAAGCATATTAAACTACAATTTATCTTTCCCATCCCTTAAGACCTCACTCCTAAAATACTATGCTTGTCTAAGGTGTAGTAAACGGTGTTCCGTATTTTTTTTCCATTTCTGTGCCAAATTATCTTTACCTTGAATTATCGATAGTAATTCTGGGACATTCCCTTGAATGATTCTACAGTTGTTAGATGAATATATGTTAGAGGGATCGGAAAAGAAAAAGCACTAGATGCAGTTGTGACGCTGTTCGTGATAACAGAACCAAAAAAAAAAAAATCAAAGTTCTTAAAGTTTATTTAACCGTGAATAAACGTTCGTCAATGTAAAATAGTGTAAAATGTTCGAAATCCTGAGAAAAGTGTGTGTAGCCCACAGGGAAACCAATTTTATGTTCAATATGTACGAGAATCAACAGGGAAAAATAAGAATGAAAGGTGAAGAAGGTGCTCGAATTAGAACGGGTATTAGATGGGGATGTAGCCTTTCTCCCTACTGCCCTATCTACGCATTGAAGAAGCCTATCTACGCATTGAAGAAGCAATGACGGCAATAAAAGCAATTATCAGCTATGTTACAGAACTTTATGGTGTAAGGATATGAGTAATATGTAACACTAATCACAAGTAAGGAAGAATTGCAAGACCTGTATAATGGATGTGGATTGAGAATTACTCGAGTGGAAACGAAACAATGAGGAATAGTGGAAATCATATCAGCGATAAACTTATATGTGAAGTGGAAAAAGAGGACATAGAAAGTTGTCCACCACAGGCTGAGATGGAGTTCCTGGCCAAAGGAAACAGTGTCAAACATCGTTCGTAATGAGAGGAATAAATTTCGTAACTTTACGTTTAGGTGTGAATCATGAACTGTGAGTAAAACCGAAAAGCAATGAGGATCGAAGCGTTTGACTTGTGGTGTTAGAGAAGGATAATGAAAATTGGATGGACTCTGAAGAAATAATAGCTTCTGCGCAGAATTGGCGAGGAGAGGTACACGTAGAAAACACTGAAAAGAAGAAAGGAGAAGATGACAGGGCATATGTTAAAACAAGAGAACAACTTCGATAACGCCAGAGGGATCTGTAGACAATGAAAGCATACACTATTATCTATACAGGAAGTAACTGAGGATAGTGTGTGTGCAAGTGCTACTCTGAGATTAGATTTGAAAAAGTAAGTTTGTACATCAACTCCTCGTGTTAAGTTGCATGTATACATACATACGACAAATTGACGGGACAATTTATGCATTTCGTCTGGAGTAAGCTCTGGTAATAAACGAAAGTAAAGGGTATCAGCCAAAAAAATGACAGTATTGAAAAGGAAAACATATTGAAAGATGCTACCTAACAACTGTGAAAATGTAACAACCTGGTTTACATTGCAAATGAAGTAGGACTGAAAGCAAACGCCAACACTAAGCATGATGCAATCATTTCATTTGCTTGTATTGCCTACTAATATAAGATATATATAATATATCCACTATCGGCTGATTTTAGTCCATTCGCCATTACAAAATCCGCCAAAACACGTACCTGAACGCTGAAGCCTACATTCGAGAACAGTGCATAATCAAAGCGGGTACTCTCGTTGTCAACTTTAAAACTCGGTGTGTGACCATTTACATGTTTGCATATTCACCCCTGACACCACAAAGTCAATCACTTTAATTGTAAATAATCCTAGTACGTGTAGATACTCTGATATGTTCAAATGTGTGTTAAATCTTATGGGACTTAACTGCTAAGGTCATCAGTCCCTCAGCTCACACACTACTTAACCTAAATTATCCTAAGGACAAACACACACACCCATGCCCGAGGGAGGACTCGAACCTCCGCCGGGACCAGCCGCACAGTCCATGACTGCAGCGCCCTGAGACCGCTCGGCTAATCCCGCGCGGCACTCTGATGTGTAGATACATTAACTATGGGTAATATCCACGGCATGACATCCTTTTGTACTGATGTGCATATTAGTGTAATGTCCAGTTTTATTTTTACGCTCACTCCGTTTTTTGAATGGGAGTCATTTTTTATGTACTTACATCAAAGCTGTGTAGCATGTTACCTACTTACTGTTGATAATTACTCACTTCTTTCCCAGCATGCCGACAGAACATGGAAACATAACTGTACTGAAGTTCAAAACAATATCTGTGTAAGATGTACTACGCATACATGATTAATGATAATCTATCAAAATTTATTGCGACAGTGTTCAGTCGCAAACACAGCCGTAGTGCAGTACGGTAAAACGATATCTCTCGTAAAAACTCGTTTGTAGAAGGTTATATTGGTTATGGCAGCATGCAAGAATTCTCTGAACGGGAAGTAGTATGGCTTAACACTAACGTAATACCCTATGATCGCTTTCTAGAATAACATTCGCTTAATTTTTAGTAAAATGTCCGATATTTCTTCTTTCTCTTCTTATTCCTAATATTTAATTCTGAGATGTTCTTACTGGGCCATGACTGTGGATGAAGAAATTCTGGAAATACTTTAATTCAATATGGTTGAGTAATTCATCTCGTGCAGTAAAAAATTTTATTTTTTCAGAATTATTTCTACCTTCTGTTAGCGTAGTGCTAAAAATGGACATAATGCCCGATTTCAGTTCAAGACTAAATGTCCATACATATAAGCTAATGTTATGGCAGAAATTCTCTGGATTCGAAATATTCAATCGACTGAGCACCAGCAGTTTAAATTTTTTATAACCAATCGGCCGAAATATGCCGGCAGTGGAAATGGCATAGAATACAGTACTTTGCTCCTGACGACCAAAAGACCACGTAAGAAATATTACATTTTAGTTTCCTTCTTGTAAGTACTACGGCAAGTATTCTACTCATAGTTCTGTACATAATCACGGAACAAGAGTCAGTCTGGACTTACATTTAGCAACCGAAAACAAATAAAAAAAGAACTGAATACTGCATTTCCTTTCAGTTAATAAAATCAAGTAGGAATTGCCCAATAAAGGGGTTCCTAAAATACATCTGTCTAAACAATACAGCTATAACATATTTCTTCAGTAATATATACTGAACGAAGAATACTCAGAGAACTCAGATTGGGAATTAATAACGAAACGGGACAATCGCAACACCCCCGTCACATAGTACTCGAAAACCATGTAATCCTCTGCGAGAAAATCGTTTGTGTAGATCTACAGTAATTGACAGTACTGTTTAGTCATTCTTCTGAACTCAGCATCTCACTCTTTAACGAAGGAATTTGACTCACTTTGTCAGACGGACTGGAGGGACGTTAAGACGTGCATGGGGCGTAGTTGTTTTCTCACGAACGTTGAGTCCGTTTTGCGGACAGACTAAGGAGTGCAAGAGGCATAGCAGCATGTTCGTGATCCAGGTGTCGCCCGTAGCGATTTCAGAGATAAACTACGTTTTATATTATAAGTTATCTAGTGCAAACTGTGTACAATCGAAAGAAAGTGGTAAAATTTGGGGACAACCGAGTGAAGCAGTTCAGAAGTATTGATTTCCTTTGGCCTATCGTTATGATTGAGTGTTCCCTGGTGTTTCTAATTCATTTCAGCAAATGCCTGGACTGTTCCCACAGCAAGACCACTTCCTGCCATCTCTCCTATGCCCGTAAAAATATATCTCTATATTTCATGAGTTAGTATTTTGAGCTGTCTGTGTTCCCTGTTTCATAATAACAGTTCGTGCATCATTATGAGATAATCGCTGGATGAATGAATAAACTAAAATAAACTAATTAAGTGCTTGGAGGTTTGTAAAACGATCAAGTACTAAGTAACTTAAAATAGTCCAAACGTATGCGCAAAATTGCTCGACATACAATCAAGCTCACTGGCTGAAAATGCCTGACTATGTAAGCTTCCAAAGATTGCGCTATTACGTCTATCGACTTTTCCCCAATTAATTTATATATTATTTATTACACAATAATTACGTTCACATCAGCTCCTGCATCTGTTTCCCCGTAAAATGATTTTCCCAAACAGTTTCGGGTTGGTGAGTCTAGCACCACCTAACTGTGGTTCCTAGTTGTTAGTTACAGCTTCCACAACCTGTTTTCGGCACTTTGAGTTATGACAGTGAGCTCACAGTTCCATGTCGAGAGGTTACTCCATAATTGTAATTAATGGTCCGAAGATGGACAAGTGGCCCTAAACTAGATATCTGCAAATAAAGGGAAGCGATCTGCAGAGAAATTAGACACTTTTTCTGTATAAAGTACAAACAGTTTTAGCTAAAGGTGCCCTTCTTACACCATCAATAGCTGGTGAAAAAATATTAGATAATCCTATTCAGAGGAGTACTCATTAGGAAGTTTTCTAGCCATTCCTAGTCTCCAATACCCCAGCCTCCAAAACAATGGTAAAAAGCGCACTTCGGTGTACCGAGTCTCCTCTGTTGCGTGACGAATCACGGGAAGTGAAGACTACGAACATATGTGGATTGTCAGTCACGATGTTCGTTCGCAATACCCTATTATTCGTAAATGGAGTTGCCTGTCTTTTGTTCCTGTCGCATAAAATTAAGATGCCCTATTCGGTAAAATTCTAATCACAACTTCGGAAATCGTGACATATTGTGGAAAAGCCGCAGTAGAGCGGAAGTGCAATTTAGCAAATAACCCTCGACTGTTATGTTAGACCGTGTGTCACTTCTCACTTTTTCCACTATGCACGTGAGCTACGTGGGTGTACAAGGAATGTTCGTACACATAAGGTGGCATGTAAGAGATTTTGAAACAAATTCGTGACCCACCTCTTCTCGAGTTCACTAACATCCGCAACACAACCGTACTTCACTGAAAATGTAACTAAAGTAGTAACTTCATTGTTCTGACGAAATGTAAACAGCTGATAACCTACGATATATTATTGGTGTAGTAAAATCAGCTCCAGCCTTACTTCTCACATCACAGCGGAAAGTAATGTTTCCAAAATTCGTATTTCTTTCTTCGGAAAGATGTACGATAGGGCTGCGCGTTCTCTCCTGTCTTGTGCAATGGATATTGTCAGAGGGCAAAAGATTAAAGAGAAATTAGGAGCTGTGAAAGTACTTTAAGTCCATGGAAAGATACCATATATTCAGATTTGCTGCCGATATCTCAGTGTTAAAGGAAGACGATCAATTACATGCACTGCTGGTCCTGATGGAAACAATCTGAGCTATTCCTATAAAATAAAAATTAATAAAACTATAAGACCTTAGTGGTGAGCAGAAGAAACACTGTTTCTCAACGATCACTTGCCAGGGTTCAAAAAAATGGCTCTGAGCACTATGGGACGTAACTACTGAGGTCATCAGTCCCCTAGAAGTATTTAAACCTAACTAACCTCGGGACATCACACACATTCATGCCCGAGGCAGGATTCGAACCTGCGACCGTAGCGATCGCGCGGTTCCAGACTGAAGCGCTTAGAACCGCTCGGACACTCCGGCCGACACTTGCAAGGAACTAGTGACCGTCGAATAATTTGCCTACTTAGGGAACGAAAGTGCATCGGATGGAGGACACGAAGCATTACGGGCCGAGAAATTTGTTGTTGCATAAATCTAGAAACGTTGTTCAGTCTTGACCTGTTACACGCCTCTTGGGGTCATCCCATTTCTGATCTGATATTGAGGACCTGTTTCAACTCACTGGTGTGGGCAACTTTTGGCCCAGAAGAGGACATTTTCTAGAAACTTACAGTGACTTTGTCGAATCTCAATAAGAACGCTTTAATAACAGACAGCAGTGAAGCAGGTGATGATGATTGGTATGCTATTCTCGGAGTTCTTGAAACCCAACTTTCTACTCAGAAGCTACCGCTAGACAGCTAACGAGAATTTCTGGAGTAAACGATGAGCTTTCTTTGCGGTATCCCAAAGTACAGGATATCGTTTCGCATCCCAGGACTTTTAACTCATTCTATATGGATGATAAGTTAGACATGCTTCAAGATGTGGAGAACATCTCATTAACAGGAGTGTGTACTTTTCTTGCATGCTTGTACGTTAAAGACGGATTTCTGTCAACGGAAAGAATTAGGGCTCGTTACAATTATTTCCCATTCATAAGCCAATTTACAGATTGTCGGGATATTGATGCAGTAATCATTAAGACTGCTGCAAAAAGAAAATTCACATCACGTCTGGTACTCGGCTTCAGAAATTGGCTTTAGCTTTCTTTGATGACAATGTTCCAACAAAGGACAAGTCAAATATCGCTCGAGTAATCATGAAATTAAAAAAAAAGGTGAAGATATTGACTTATCTTTTGTAACACCTGTTACGAAAACGTTTTCAGGTGGTTTCCTATCTGTTCAAATTTTCTCCACAACATCCCTTCAAGGCGGAAGAATTATTCTCGTCACACAAGTGCAATTCGAAAACTTAAGGCTATCTTTGTTGTGAATGATGTTGCACAACTAGACATCAAACTCAAATGAAAGTTTCTTTTAGATATTGTTGCTGGAGATTGTGAATAGTAATCAGCCGCTATTAAGTATTCTCTTAGGAGGGTATAGTGTTCAGTGTTCATTCAGTCGTATTATATTAAAATTCTACATAAATGAAAGCTGTAGAATGAATATTGTAAATACAACATATTTTTATATCGAAAATGTGTGCATTATCGAAAATAAACGTGATATTTCTTTAACTTTTCACTTTGTTTTCTTTTAACTCCTCAAAAGTCGAAGTGATTTTAAACAATTGTTGAATTTGCCTGAATGTGTCACATACATTAGTCTCACGGAAGATAGGTATACAGTGGAGATGAAGACCAATGCAAGGCGCTTTAACGGGAATAGATTTGGGGATGCTGTATTCCAATTCAAAGGCGTTTGAGTGTCGCCTAGAATTTGTTGAATTAAGACGTTATTTTTCAGATTTTATTAACTGGAAGAGAAGTGGTGGGGAGGAGGGAGGGGCAGGGAAGAGGCAAACATTTTAACGATTACAAAGTACATGTAGTTAAGGGCCACCTGCTGTATAAAAGTATTTGGCGTCATGACTGAACAGAAAAACTCAAACTAATAGCCTTCGGTCCGCGGCGCGACAGGAGAATGCTAAACATGTCTGGGTAGACAAGGTATGAAACGAAGAGGTACTTCACAGAGTGAAGGAAGGGAAGCCGTGTCTTTGGAGGTGGAACAGAAGGGACGCTGGGACGGCCACCTGCTAAGACACGATCGTAACTTAAAAAGTATCACTGCAGGGCCAGTAGATATAATGTGTGACGAGGGCCTCCCGTCGGGTAGACCGTTCGCCTAGTGGAAGTCCTTCGATTTGACGCCACTTCGACGACTTGCGCGTCGATGGGGATGAAATGATGATGATTAGGACAACACAACACCCAGTCCCTGAGCTGAGAAAATCTCCCACCCAGCCGGGAATCGAACCCGGGCCCTTAGGGTTGACATTCTGTCGCGCTGACCACTCAGCTACTGGGGGCGGACAGGGCCAGTAGTCGAGGACACAAGAGACAGAAAGAAAATGGAATACATCAATCCAATTATGGAAGAGATCCGCTGTAGCACCTCTCCAGTGAAATAGCGAAGAAATAGAAACACTGCGAGCTGCTGCCAACATACTGACGGCTGAAGATCTAACAAAAAGAAACGCGGTGATTATGGGACAACATGAGGGCAGTTTGTATAAGGCACCCACGCCAGTATAGGGACGTAACGTGACATCCTGTAGATAATGGACCAGTGTAACGTGCTGTGTCGATTCTGTCCAACACGTTTGCTACACTCACCGCGAAATGTCAACGGCATCTTCCTCGTCAGAGGTGCCCCATTGTTGCGATGCTGCCTCCGCGTCCGAGACAGAGGTTGAGGGCGACGGTGGCCGTTCTTGGGCTGATGGATCCATCACGCGTTGCCCCTAGCGTAGAGTAACCTGTGCACTGTGTGTAGCAGCGGCTGCCCAGTGCTACTCTGGCTAGTCATCCAGTTTACCGCATGGCGCCACCATCTACGCAAAAGCGACTGGACTGTTTTACTTCGGCCGGTGTCACACTATCAAATTTCTTTGTCAAAGTTGCTTTGTCGAAAATATTTGACGTGGAGTAATAGGGAACTAAATGTTGTGTTTCGTGAAATTTATTGAACCAAAGCTAACACCTTTCCTTAAGGCCCCTATACACGTACCAAATTATCGGCCAACCGACCGACCAATTTCGTGGCAGCCAAATCGCGTCCCGACTGACTGCACTCATCCACAAAGCGCCACCCTGCTGTGGTTTATCTTAGGGTCAGCGAGATTATGTTCTACGAGAACCGGCTTGGGTTTACACATGCCTGTATTAGAGGTAACAGGGGAAAAAAGCCGAGAGAAAGCTGTGGACAAAGAAGTGCCTAATGCAAGAAAAAGCATTCGCCCAAGTCCTGTTACTTAAGTAGCTGAGAGCCAATGACTTGAGTAATTATTTAAGAATGGACGAATCATGTTTTTCGGAGCTGATGAACATCATCGATCAATCTTAACGAGGCAGAACATAGTCATGAGAGAAGTTGTAAGCTGCGAGGAGAGCCTGTTGAATGCATTACGACTTCTAGCCACTGACAGAAGTTAAGTGGATCTCAAATTCAGTGCTGTTGATTCCTGAAACATCCAACGTGATTTACGAGTGTAGTTAACTAAGGATATACATGTTGGTAAAACAAAATAAATAAATCGAAAGACGTTCTTATAAAGTTGTTTAATTTATTTATGTATGTAGCACAAAAGATGATCTGTAAGTTTAGGAAACTCATTTCTAATTCGAAGAAGGAAGACTGAACATAGTGTTGGCAAACATCGTATGATAAATATAACTGAAACATAATAAATGAAGAACTTAACAACTGCTGGAATTGAAAAAAACACAACTTTGCTCATCATAGGAGAGGGCCTGGATGTAGGCCCGACTTTTTTTTAACACTTGTAACAAATAAGCAACTATATGTTATGAATTGACGCCCATTGAATGTAGACTTTTCGGTTTTTAGATTCCACTTCCGGTAATTATTGGAAGTACAACTTAAAGACAGAATGACTGCGGTTTCTTATTCTCTCCATGTGCCACAAGAAACCGTTATGGATTCATTAAAAAATGGAAAACGTACTTCATTTCTTTCCTCTGTATTGCTATACTCCTTGCGCGATGTTTACACGATGGTCCCACAAACATGCAGTCCTTAAATTTCTTCAGAATCTCTGTCGCGATAGTATCGCCCGCCTCCTTCCCTGTCGCGTACATTAGAACATCATTTCATCCGAATGCAGTGACAAAAGAAGAACTTTTTTGGGGCGATTGGCGCGAGACGATGAACACAGCACAATTTATGGGGTGTAGTGGCGAAGGGGTCGGATCCGCCTGAAATCCCGACAAGGATATTTCATCGGTCCGTCGGTCAAAACGACTACACACTTTCAGTTGTAGATCGGTATGTCTGTTGGTGCACATGTAGAATCCTTTACATAGGATCATACAGAAGAGATATCGTATTCTGTTTACTGCACCCACCTGACATCCCTACAAGGAAATTTCGTCAATATGTTGGTCAAAACACCAACATACTTTCAGTTGTCAATCGGTCGGTTGGTGCGTGTATGGGGTCCTTTACATTTGATCAAAGAGCGCGATCGTCACCTGTTTACTGCAAGCGGCAGGTGTGTATAAACCCACTGAAACCCTTGTGTGTTGTGTAAGTGGAGTGGAGAAGCAGATTCAGTGGAAGTTTTAATTCGGAGAATACTGTGGCGCTATAGTTGGAGAGGCACTTTATAATTTGGGATGAAATAAAATATTTCTCCTTTTGTAGCCACCAGTCTGTTTCTTCAAACAGAGCTAGAGTAAAAAGGTCTCGAGTTCGAGTCTGGGTCAGCCACATAGTTCAATGTTTCAGGAAAGTTCATATCAGCACACACTCCGCTGCAGAGTGAAAATCTCATTCTGGAGAGATATAACAGTCTACAAAAATAGATTTATACAAGACATCAATAACAGGAAAGATTTAAGGCAAGTTCATTACCACCACAATCGGCGTAAAGAATAGGAAAGTACTTAGCAAACACACAGATAAGCTCTTTCGACTAAGCAGGATGGCACATCTTCATCTACATCTACGTGATTACTCTGCTATTGACAATAAAGTGCCTGGCAGAGGGTTCAGTCAACCACCTTCAAGCTGTCTCTCTACCATTCCGTTCTCGAACGGCACGCGGGAAGAACGAGCACTTAAAATTTTCTATGAGAGCTATGATTTCTCTTATTTTATTGTGATGATCATTTCTCCCTATGTAGGTGGGTGCCAACAGAATGTTTTAGCAGTCGGAGGAGAACACTGGTGATTTAAATTTCATGAGAAGATCCCGTCGCAACGAAAAACACTTTTGTTTTAATGATTGCCACTCCAATGCACGTATCATGTCTGTGACACTATCTCGCCTATTTCGCGATAATACAAAACGAGCTGCCCTTCTCTGTACTTTTTCGATGTCATCCGTCAGTCCCACCTGATGCGGATCCCACACCGCACAGCAATACTCCAGAATTGTGCCGACAAGCGTGGTGTAAGCAGTCTCTTTAGTAGACCTGTTGCACCTTCTAATTGTTCTGCCAATGAATCGCATTCCCTGGTTTGCTCTACCCACAGTATGATCTATGCGATCTTTCCAATTTAGGTTATTTGCATTTTTAATCCCTAAGGATTTAGTTGAATTTACAGCCTTCAGATTTGTGTGACTTACCGCGTAATCGAAATTTAGCTGATTTCTTTTAGTACTCATGTGAGTAACTTCACACTTTTCCTTATTCAGTGTCAGCAGCCACTTTTTGCACTATACAGATGTCTTATATAAATCATTTTCCAAGTCGTTTTGATCATCTGATGACTTTACAAGACTGTAAATGACAGCATCATCTGCAAACAATCTACGACGGCTACTCAGATTGTCTCCTATGTCGTTAATATGTATCAGGAACAATAGAGGGGCTATAACACTTCCTTGGGGAGCGGCGGATATTACTTCTGTTTTAGTCGATGACTTTCCGTCTATTACTACGAGCTGTGATCTTTCTGACCGGATATCACGAATCCAGTCGCACAACTGAGGCGATACTCTGTAGGCAAGCATTTTGGTTAAAAGACGCTTGTGAGGAACCGTGTCGAAAGCCTTATTTTAAATTTTCCTTTTTTGTTACTCACTCAGCGAGACACTGAGCTTCTGGAGAGGGAATGGTCGCCTGTCTTGGTTTATTTGATTGCTTTTTGTGATTGCACAATCCCTTTTCGTTACGTGTCATGTGTGAATGAGAAAAGAGAGCATTTCAAATCTCGTTTCATGTCAGTCGGAGCGTGTAGTAGGTACTCTGTAGTAGCATTGACAACTCAAACTCTTGGGCAGTCAATGCGCGGACCATGATAGACAACTGGGTGGCACCGTCAAATCGCACCTTTTCGTGCGCAATTGTGGGTGGTTGGCACCGTGCCTTCCCATCCCAGGGCTGGCCCGGTTAACCCTGGAAAATCATGGCGTAGTATGTGACTCTACCGCAGAGGGACACTTAAGGCGTCGACGAGAAGGCTGATCGTCCCTTAGATTTTCTGAAAAAAATATCCGCTCCAAATCACAGATTTGTTAAGTTCAGGCTCCAGAGTTTTGCTCGGATGGTAGCAATGTTTCGGTAGTCTGCTTAGTTTTGCGAGTAATATTTTATGTGAAATTCGGAATTTTAATGCATTTTTATTTGGACGACTAGTAATCGTTGTCGGTTTCCCCTAACCACGTGGCTATCAGAAAATCACCCAGCAGAGCATAATTAATTTAAATGAATTGCGTGTGCAAAATTAAGCAGTAATATGCATCTTTTGTTTCTGGATTTCGAAATTTTGATGTAGTTAACCTTGTACGTCTTGTTTCGCGGCAATCCCGTCGCTATCAGAAAATCAGCGTGGTAGACTGATGCAGATGAAGTGGAGCTGCTGAAGTTAAGCTAGAATAGGTACATGCTTAGCGAAATGTGAAATTTTAACGTACTTTTCCTCGTATGAATTGCTATCGTTACTGGTTCAGAAAACCAACACCATGCTTACACTACAGTGAACACAATAATCTACGCTATACGCGTGGCAATACTTGATTTCACATCTCCCCATAATAACACGTCTTTTGTAAGTACGTTATAATAATTGAAGAGCTCGTGTTATACTTAATTCTTCCTGAAACTTCGATGACTAAACCTTATTTTGGATACCTTTTCTGTTTTGGTCTTTTGAACAATGTAAGATTCAGGATCAAATTTCAGTTTCACAGAGCTAATGCCAATGGAGTTTTAAGACCTAAGACTGTGCCAGCCATCTGCCCCTTAATCCAATAAGTTCATTTATGACACAGCAAATTGATGGGGCCTTGAGTGAGATATTCAATGCACGAGTGCACTTCCTTGTGGCCCATGTATGTACATCTCCATCCATCTGCCATTTCATCGCACTACTTTTGTTGAGTAGGGATCATTTTGGTAGTACGATATACGGGTTCAAGGAAGATAATTTATAAAATGTCAGTATTGCTGGAAAAATACATCATAGTATTCTATATTGAAAATCAGAGCTCAGTACTATGTAACTAAATAACAACCTCCTTCACCCCATCCCTCAGCAACCATTTAAGTGAAGTTGGTAATGAAACAAAATAACAGCCGCTGGCCAATTTTAATATCAAAAGTGGAAGAAAGTAAATGTGTTGCTGTGGAAGGCGTTAGCTTCACTGCTCTTTACAAGCCCGTTGCTCTCAATTTCCACTTGATACTGTCTTTATTGCCGTAAAATAAATACATCGAGCCGAGTCAGCATTTTGACTGTCACGTACGTAAGCATCCTGTCTGATTACCTGCATCCATTCAGCATTTCTAACAGGGCAATGCGAAACCTCACATGTCCACAATTACTTCACAGTGGCTCCATGAACAGTCTTCTGTGTTTAAATACTTCAAGCACTTAACGTCTGTAGACGTCTCTCCATTGAGAACAACATGCTATGTTCTCCAGAATGAGATTTTCACTCTGCAGCGGAGTGTGCGCTGATATGAAACTTCCTGGCAGATTAAAACTGTGTGCCCGACCGAGACGCGAACTCGGGACCTTTGCCTTTCGCGGGCAAGTGCTCTACCATCTGAGCTACCGAAGCACGACTCACGCCCGGTACTCACAGCTTTACTTCTGCCAGTATCCGTCTCCTACCTTCCAAACTTTACAGAAGCTCTTCTGCGAACCTTGCAGAACTAGCACTCCTGAAAGAAAGGATATTGCGGAGACATGGCCTAGCCACAGTCTAGGGGATGTTTCCAGAAAGAGATTTTCACTCTGCAGCGAAGTGTGCACTGATATGAAACTTCCTGGCAGACTAAAACTGTGTGCCCGACCGAGACTCGAACTCGGGACCTTTGCCTTTCGCGGGCAAGTGCTCTACCATCTGAGCTACCGAAGCACGACTCACGCCCGGTACTCACAGCTTTACTTCTGCCAGTATCCGTCTCCTACCTTCCAAACTTTACAGAAGCTCTTCTGCGAACCTTGCAGAACTAGCACTCCTGAAAGAAAGGATATTGCGGAGACATGGCTTAGCCACAGCCTAGGGGATGTTTCCAGAAAGAGATTTTCACTCTGCAGCGGAGTGTGCGCTGATATGAAACTTCCTGGCAGATTAAAACTGTGTGCCCGACCGAGACTCGAACTTCGGACCTTTACCTTTCGCGGGCAAGTGCTCTACCATCTGAGCTACCGAAACACGACTCACGCCCGGTCCTCACAGCTTTACTTCTGCCAGTATCCGTCTCCTACCTTCCAAACTTTACAGAAGCTCTTCTGCGAACCTTGCAGAACTAGCACTCCTGAAAGAAAGGATATTGCGGAGACATGGCTTAGCCACAGCCTAGGGGATGTTTCCAGAATGAGATTTTCACTCTGCAGCGGAGTGTGCGCTGATATGAAACTTCCTGGCAGATTAAAACTGTGTGCCCGACCGAGACTCGAACTCGGGATACTGGCAGAAGTAAAGCTGTGAGTACCGGGCGTGAGTCGTGCTTCGGTAGCTCAGATGGTAGAGCACTTGCCCGCGAAAGGCAAAGGTCCCGAGTTCGAGTCTCGGTCGGGCACACAGTTTTAATCTGCCAGGAAGTTTCATATCAGCGCACACTCCGCTGCAGAGTGAAAATCTCTTTCTGGAAACATCCCCTAGGCTGTGGCTAAGCCATGTCTCCGCAATATCCTTTCTTTCAGGAGTGCTAGTTCTGCAAGGTTCGCAGAAGAGCTTCTGTAAAGTTTGGAAGGTAGGAGACGGATACTGGCAGAAGTAAAGCTGTGAGTACCGGGCGTGAGTCGTGCTTCGGTAGCTCAGATGGTAGAGCACTTGCCCGCGAAAGTCAAAGGTCCCGAGTTCGAGTCTCGGTCGGGCACACAGTTTTAATCTGCCAGGAAGTTTTCATGCTATGTTCTGTTTGCTCACTCTTCAATACAGCCACACAGCTGATCAGATATTCCGTAGGCTCCTACTTTGTTTATCAGGCGGAACTGTATCGAACGTCTTCCGGAAGTCAAGGAAAATGGCATCTTCCTGGGAGCCTGTATCTAATATTTTCTGGGTCTCATGAACAAATAAAGCGAGTTGTGTCTCACACGATCGCTGTTTCCGGAATCCATGTTGTTTCCTACAGAGTAGATTCTGGTTTTCCAGAAATGACATGATACACGAGCAATAACATCGATATGGTTACGAACCCTGCATAAGTGCTGCAGGCGATGTCGTGTGTTAGCAAAGGCATTCGCGTTGGTCGTCTGGTGCCATAGCCCTTTAACGCCGAGTTTCGATGCCCTGTTCTAAAGGATATATTCGTCGTACTTCCCACATTGTCTTCTCCAGATACTTCACGCACGGTTGCTTGGCTGTTAGCACTGACAAGTAAAAGCATACAGCGCTGCTCTCGGTCGTTAAATGAACGCCGACGGTCATTTCAGTGTCCGTGGTGAGAGACGTTGCCTGATATTTGGTATTCTCGGCACACTCTTGATACTTCGGGTCTCGGAATATTGAATTCTTAAATGGGATGTTCCATGTGCCATTATAGGTTCAAAGTCTGATAATTTCCATCGTGCAGCCACAATCAGGTTGGAAACTTTTTCATATGACTCACCTGAGTACAAATGCCACCTCCGGCAATGCACTGCCCTCTTACACTTTGTGCACGCGACACTACCACATTTGGTATTTATTGTAATATTATTGGATTTCAGATACTTTGCATATCTACTGTAAAGAATTTTAGCAAGTAATACTAACTTGATTCACGAAAGCAATAATATTATGACTACGCGTGTGTCGCGATGATCCTCACGGGGTCATCGCTCCTCACGCGGGAAGCAATGTAATATTATTGGATTTCAGATACTTGGCATATGAGGTATTTGTCATAAAACAAAAGGACGGCCAACGAACCGTGGTTCGTAAAGATGCTAAGCATCACAGCGCGAGAGTAAAGAGCCGAAATACTTTTTCTAAAGTGGGCGTATACAAAGACGCGCGTCCAGCGTTCAAATACTCTAAATAAACTCCATGACCAATTGGCGCAGATATTTAAAATCATTACCTCGGCACTTGATAGCAGGAAGTTGCGAAATAGAAGAAAGAACTATCTATCTTTTGTTAAGAAATATTCTACAGACTACATTATACCTTGTATTTTTGATCGCCGACATGTTAAGACGTACTACATAGCATTGCTACAAGTTGTACTTTCATTTTGTGTCAAAACTATGTGAAACGACGAACAAACATTTCAGTAACTAGGGTGAGGATACAATGTACTTACGCACATGCATTTAATTTTAAGAAGATACGGACTGACAAAGCAGCGATTATTGGACTGCGCCATGTACAAAAGAAATTTCAGATGTAAGTCATGCATTTATTGTGTATTTGTCAGTGTTTTTCCTTATTCTTTTCTTTCACTAACCAAGAATGATGTTCAAACCGTATATGAGCTTTGTTACAGGTCGCTCTTTATCGCCGTGTCTCGATTGTATTTGGGAGACCATTAATGTGTCCAACTTCCGATATGCTAAACTTTCTCTTACGAAATTCCACTAATTTGCTTTCATTTCCTTTTTCATATTCAAATAGGTCCCTTAGGTATTAACATCGAAGATTCTGATTGCGTGAAGGCAATCCGGGTCAAAAGGTCATTTATTCGCGTAACCAATCCGTATGTCTCCTGAACACAATCGAGAACGGACGCATCGGTGATCAATTAATAATCTCTGTCTCTTTTTAAGTCGTACTAAAAAACGGCTACACAGGATACCCGTAAGTACGCAATCTAGCGTTAGGTTCCATTTTGTCAGTAAATATTACCAACCAACAGTTGCAGCATCACTATTATTATTTACTACCATTTCTTAAACAAAATAAGCAAGTTCCTAACGCCAGTTGTGGCGCCCGAACAGGGACATGACCAAAAACTAATCTGTTCTTTTTATTTTTCATGCTACCATCTGGAGGACATTTGGAAGAGCACGGCAAAAGAACCAGTAAAAAAGGACGTATATGCAGAAAACCGCAGTACGAATCCACAACAGCAGTAAATAGCAGCGCTCAAGACAACTAAAGTGAGCGCGACTTTTCATTACGTTTGAAGGCTTGCGTGTCGAGCATTCAATAGGCTACGCTTATTTCCTCTTCCTCACGCTATTTAATTTCCACACTTCTCCGTTTCGCTGTTAGATCCGCCTCTATCACATCATTTCGTTTAAAATAGTTAGAAATAATCAAAATTTCCATTGGTGTAAATGTTAGTGGATCAAAATGGCCGTTATCTGCAACAGTTTCAGTACTGTATAAGTGTTTTTCATTTATTTTATGTCTCCATTTGCCATACTGGCATCTTCGTGTGCTAGAATTTCAACTGTTCATAACGCGCAATCAATATCTGAGAAATCAGGACGCGACATCATTGGCGCGCCTGACTTGTGAAAATCATCATTATAAACTATCTCTTCTGGCTCGTGTGGGGTAACTACGCTAAAATTTAAGATGGCAGATGAGCAACCCAGACAACTTAGACCGCGTGCAGGTGTAAACAAACTTGAATCTCGTTGAAGGAACAACGGATGAAGCGACACGCGAGGTGTCCGCGTCGCAACCGCGTGAATGCTCGTTGTCTGATGCACTAAAATTGTTTGCTGATAGACAACTAGTTATGAAGCACGCGTGGGACACTTAACAAAGACAAGTGACAATACTGAAATGCAGATCAGTAAGTTAACAATCAAAAGTGACAATACTGAAGTTCACATGGGTAATCTTAGAAGCCAAATAGCGCATGTTGATATCAGATTACAGGAACAGAACAGAGCTGTAGACAGCAGGTTCAACAGTTTAGAATTGAAGATAGAGGACACTCAAATGCGACTGTCCAATATAAATTCTGTTATTACCGACATCCAAACACAAATCAAAAGTGCAAATGACACCATGGAGGAAAAAATTAAAGACATTACCACTGCTCACGCAAGCGAGCTAAACGGAATCGTACATGCAAAAATAGACAGTGTTCTTTCCATGGTGGATTCCGCCGATACCAACATTGGTAGAAAGTTTACAGATTTGTCGACCCAAGTCGATGTGTGTAAATCAACAGCGAGTGACTCTTTGCAAAATTACAATGATATTCCAAAAAGAGTAGGTCAATTGACAGAAGATGTCAGCCACATTGGCGAGTGAGTAGAAAACCTTGCTCAGCGAATATGAGATGTCAATATTGACAAAAGGATCGAAAATGTCACCGCAGAATTAAGCACCACACTTAATAGGGAATTGGAAAAGTGGATACAATCAAAGGCACAATACAGTGAGAGTAAGACACACTCTGATCTAAAAGGTGCAGTTAAATCCGCCTCAGTAGAAATCCTAACCGTTCCCGGTATTTCTGGTGACACTTTAACCAGTGAATTAGGCGACGATCTTCCGGTATGGAAGCAACGGCTGACCAATGACATAGATCAGCTGAAAAGGCAAGTTATAGAATTGCATGGTGCCAATCAAAACGATTATTCACTACTGCCAGAATAAGGTACTCGTCAGTATCCCGAGTATCAGGTATAATTCTCACCAACAGTAAATAATACGCGTGACAAAGCTTTAACGTCATGTAGTCATACCGATCAACTGACACTCATTGAACTAATGCGAGATGAGCGTGTGTTGAAACACAAGTTTTCCAGCCTTTTATACCAGAAAAACTAAATATACACCCCATTTCTAAATCATTCACAGGTGCTTTTCCTGAATCATGGAACGACAGACGGCGAATACAGTTCATATTACGATATGTACACGGCGAAGGATCAATTTGGGGTATTGAAATAATAGACAAACGTCACACCTACGCAGATTTCGAAAGGTATTTTTTGAATATATTCTGGAGTTCTGGTATACAACAAAGACTCCGAAAGGAGGCCTACAACGCAGAAACTTTCAACACCAAGGGAGGAGATTTGAGGCGTTATTTCGAAAAATATCTACGTAAAATTCAGTATTGGGGCACGTCCATTTCAACCAAAGATGTCATCATGATCTTAAAAGTCAAAACTTCTTGTGTGAATAAGGGAAAAACTAGTTAATGTGAGTGAAGCCTTTCTTTCCGTTCTTGACAATTTGGATATGATCTCCGAGGACGTGGCTGCGAAGCGTGGAATAATTACAATAATGGACCGCCCGCTTCGCAACAGCACGTAGCAGAGAGTGTCAACGGAATGTCGTACCAACACAACACGGGACAACCAAACGCTCGAATTTACTGCAATCATAATAATTTCAACCGCCGCAATGGAAAACCATATAGTAAATATCCAATCCAGAATAGATACAACCCGATTTATCAAAACACACAGCGAAAATATGGTAACTCACCAATAAATCACAACAGTAATTAGCAGTATTCGGACAACAAGAAATATAATGAGAATCGTCACAAGGGAAAGAAATGGAACAATTATAAAGGGCCACAACAGTACAGTCAGCCAAGTCACGTCACTCTCTCACATCAAATGATTCTTTACAGCCTCAAAATGCGACATTTTCTCAGCAACTAAGCCAACATTTGAGCAACAATGATCAGGACAATCCGCCACATGATTTTCTTAACACCCCCACTCATAATAGCCACAAAAATGAGACCATTTTTTACAAACAGGCGAACCAAGCATCAAACGCGATGTAAATGACATGCAATTAAGTGATGCACAGTTCGTATGGGATACGAATGCAAATTTTCAGCCTGCTATGACTCAAAATACTAATCAAGTAAAAATAACTGACATTTCAACTCCACCCAAGTCGGAAAATCATTAGCAGTTCCTTTATGCCTCCACGGGGAAGCTGCAGAACAAAATTACAACACCCTGAAGTAACATTAGACGACAAGTTAAGACAACCTCTCGTATCCTTAACCACTCAAGCCAACCTAAGAAAAAAGGCACATGACAAACACATTAGCAAAGTCTTATGGTATCGTATAAATGAACAAGGGGTATTACCCACTTCAAACCATCTTTGATTCATCATAAGAATCGCAAATGCCACCACTTGTATGAAGCACCACGTATTATACTACGAAAGCCACACATTGCTTGCTATCTATTAGCTGACCCTGTATCTGGACCAATAAAGGATTGTTTCATCACGCAGACTTAAAGAAATACTGAGTCAACCACTGAAGATATCTGCTACGTTAAGCTGCTAAATATAAATATAGGCATATAATTATAAGTTGTCAAACTATGTTTGAAGTATAAGCGTACATAAAAAAATGCACAGGACTAACACTCTGTTGATCTGCCTCCACAAGTGAAGTAATTTATGTGAGGATCTGAAATAAAATACATTTATTGTAGAAGAGCAAGATTTGCCTTACATGTAAGTTACTTTTAAGCTAATTGAGCAGTGAAAGGCCACAGCCAAAGAGCAGATGAATAAATAATATACTAGGGACGTGCTAAGTGCCACATGCTACCACTAGTTTTAAGCATAGCAAAGCTCTCTCATCTTGAATGAAATAAATTAAAACTATTATTCGGACCAGAATGATTGCTCGTAAATAAAAGTCGATTAAGGTCGCTTACTCTTATGAGGTAAATGTTATGTTATGTATAAGAAGTGTTTGACAACAATTTTTATGAGACCACCTTTTGAAAAGCAGCAGACAAAGGCCGCAGCTTAGCATATAAGAATCAAATAAATCAATAACGATCCTGGTAGCAAGAAAGAAGTGCGCAACTCAATTATTTTTGTTACAGTGCGGAGAAATCGGTATGCGTTCATAAGAATTTTACGGCACAGTGCAGCTGAAATACTTACAAATATCATTTATAAGTAAACTAATTTAGTACCAGAAGCAACTGTTTCGGGTCCTCGAGATAAGACGACTGTTTCTTTTCTTTTTTTTCAGAACATAAGATAGCTATCAGACACTGTTTACTGCTAATGCATGTTGTAAGCAATTTTAGATATGTATAGAGAAATGTTGGACAGGTGGATCAGACGATACTGAGACTACTATATCTATTTAATTACGCTAACTACTTGTCATGAAAAACTAGGCTGATAATGCACAATTTATGTTAGTATCATCATTTCATACTGCATAGTCACATCGAATCTATTCCCTCCATAAAAGTCCATTGTGTTTTCCTCTAATCAGTATCCTTACCTCCCTACCACACCCAGTAGAGAACTGAATTTTACGGACTGATTGCATGCTTGACACGTACAGACTGCACGTATGGATGGTCGTCACACATTGGTTGTCGAGAGGCTATGCTTATTCTCCGCGAACCGCAAATTCAATTAAGGTTTGTTATGTGCTAATGTACGACAGAGAACACCTAGCTTTCCAATTTCCCTAATGGAAACTTGAACATCAACTGTTCATCACGTAAACAAAGCCACATGGACTACGTCTTCAAATGAACTACGTTATTAACGGTGAAAAAATAAAAGAGCTGAACTTGAGAAAAGAGTAATTATTGTAAACAGAAAAGAATAACAAGATTTCAAACAAGATGTAAACCTAAAGTGCCTTCGAAGCACAAACTATGAATAAGAGACACGTTTCTTCGTCAGGCCTCGTAGTCACACAGGCAAATTTTTCTTTGTAAATATTTTTACACATAATATGAATACCGAATTTTAACTGCACATTGTAGTAATAATGCAGTCTTCAATTTATGGACACGTAATGTGCTGCTGCGTGTGAACCGACTATAGACAAGCAATAAACAGACACATATAACAGTGGCGCGTGTGAACTTTAACATGACGACCAAATACATGTGAACACGAAATAATCATAAAGTGTAAACTGAAAGGGTGATGACTCCACGGATACCTGTGAAATTCCGCGTGTGATGTAATGTTATAAGTACTTGTACCACGAAATCACGATGTAGAAAGCCGAATTGTGCAAGTGAATAAGTGTTGTACTTACCGCAACCGGTACTGTACGCCTTTCTGCGGGCACATTCTTTGACACAGCTGCTTCCGCAATTCCAAGTCGATGAAAAGCTGTAAAAACTCACAACACCACTACTCCACATCAAACGTTCTGCCTCTGTCAGAACACTGCTGCCAGCGTTGTGAAGCCGTGAAGGTACTATCACGTGACTGTGACAAATGGACGTAACACACAGTACGCTGCGCGCTCAACAATCCAGATTCCTTTGCACAACGAGCGCGGGCGCCAAATGTGTTTGAAATACTTTCAACATAAAATCTGATAAAACCATGACTTACATACCTTCTAAAATCACCAAGACACTAATCTGAAAAGTCTTAAACTCGACTTTGACAATTACTACCGAATTTATAGACCAGGCCAAGTAATGATGGAAACGTGTCAACCCAAATAAAACCAGAATAATAAATAAATACGAGAATCAAGCACTCCTAAGAGAATGAGACCTTATGTACATAAACAATTGTTATCCTTACTTAATCCAGTTTTCTTTTAGACTAAGTTATTAGTAAGAATTTCTCTGTATTTTTCATGTACGAGAACATTAATGGAAGCTCGAACATGTGTCAAGTGAAATAAAGACCGCCACCAAACGGCTTAACACGTTGCAGAACCAGTCTTCCAGTTCCTGATCCACGACGCATTTTCAACGCACCATCACATCCAGACAACCACTTCCACGTCCACAGTGAAAGTGATGTCCTCCACTGTGAAAGTGCTATCAATTTCCCTCACTCAAGTGCAGTGCTACCATTTGTACCCGAAATTCTAGCATTCCCAGTGCAAGTCATACCTGCCCAAGTGTAGTGAACCTATTTTTTTTGCAGGTAATGAAAGCCACAAATCAGTAAAGTGCTACGTGTTTACTACAAGAAATCTTAGTCGAAACCGCGGTAAAAAAATATTCCTATAATATGTCATTGTAAAACAAGTATGTCATTTCTTTGTAATATATTTTTCCAGGAGTGCACAATGCAACAAGACTTCCTGTGAAGTCAAATAATTTATTTCTTTATTATTTTTAATATTTGTTATGCCGTGTATAATGTATCTATGTATGTGTATCTTTATCCTAATTTCGTCCTTACCGAGAAATGAACATTTGTTTTCCTTGTGTAATACATTAGAAAGAGTACGGCTCAATCGTCATGTAGTTACCCTATGAACAATTTACCATCAATTTCAGGCGTACAAATATATTTAGCAGTTGTACTTTATACCAACCACTTTGTCTAATGTCATACATGTAATCTATTGTAGAGAATTTTAGCAAGTAATACTAACTTGATTCACGAAAGCAATAATATTATGACTACGCGTGTGTCGCCATGATCCTCGCGGAGTCATCGCTCCTCACGCGGGAAGCAATGTACTGTTATTGGATATCAGATACTTTGCATATGAGATATTCGTCATAAAAGAAAAGCACAGCCCACTAGCTATAGTTCGTATAGATGCTAAGCATCACAGTGTGAGAGTAAAGAGACGATTTTTTTTTAATGTGCGTCTATACCAAGACACGCGTCCAGCGTTTAAATACCCTAAATAAACACTGTGACTCACTGGGCGCAGATATTTAAAATCAATGCTGCAGCACTTGATATCAAGAAGCTGCGAAACAGAAGAAAGAACAATCTATCTTTTACTAAGAAATATTCTACAGACTTCATTATCCCTTGTTCTTTAGGTCGCCGACATGTTAAGATGTACTACATAGCATTGCTACAAGTTGTATTTTTATTTTGTGCAAAAACTATGTGAAACAACGAACAAACATTTCGGTAACTCTGGTGATGCTGCAATGTTCTTACGCACACGCAAGGACATTTAATTTTAAGAAGGAGCGGACTTACAGAGCAGCGATTATTGGACTGCGCCATGTACAAAAGAAATATCAGATGGAAGTTGGGTTGTGTTGTGTTGGGGGAAGAGACCAAACAGGGAGGTCATCGGTCTCATCGGGTTAGGGAAGGATGGGGAAGGAAGTCAGCCGTGCCCTTTGAAAGGAACCATAGCAGCATCTGCCTGGAGCGATTTAGGGAAATCACGGAAAACCTAAATCGGGATCACCGAACGCGGGATTGAATCGTCGTCAGATGGAAGTCATGCATTTATTCTATATTTGTCAATGTCTAGAAGTTTAAAGCCAATTTGTTCAAAATATATTAATATTTTACGATGCAGTAATTTTCCTCTAATTCTTTTCTTCCACTAACCAAAAATGATGTTCAAATTGTTTATAAGCTTTGTTACGGGTTCGTTCTTTATCGCTGTGACTCGATTGTATTTGGGAGACCACTAATGTGCTCAACTTCCGATCTGTTACTCTTTCTCTTCCGAAATTCCACTAATTTGCTTTCATTTCCATTTTTATATTTAAGCTCCTCGGATTTAAACACAAGCGAGAATCTGTGGGATCACCTTGATCGGGCTGTTTCCTCCATGGATGCACAGCCCAGAAGCCTAGCGTAACTGAGCACGGCACTGGAGACGGCATGTCTTACATCTCTGTCGGTATCATCCAGAACCTCATCGACGGGGCTGCGCCTCTCGCAGCAGTCTGCCCGGAAAAGTTGGTTATTCAGGATGTTGACAGACGGCCACATTAATGTGACTGTAAAGCGGTTAGGAACTGTGAGAACTTTTGCAAAGTTTCAGGTGGCAACAAATCATGTCGAGAAAAATTTTTCCAATAGTTCAACGGGACATAGGTAGTGAGGAAAGGGCATTATAATCTCGTCTTTTGCCATACTATCTTACGTCTGGCTGTTAGATATTTCACAAATTAGGCTCCAGCTTAAATGTCTAATTACTGTGCTACCATCTTGTGAATTTGCTAAAAAAAATGTCAATGTACCAAATTATACCAGTGTTCGAAGTCATGTGTCTCAATGTGGTCACCTACCACATTACATTCATTTACACCGGTCGGTAGAGCACATTTCATTCTATTAGAAATACCCACTTCCATTTTGGTGTCTCCTTGGGCAAGGTGCCAAAATTTCGCCTAAAATATGAAATTTTGTTGATTGATTGCTAACTTTTTAAATACTCATTGTGCTGTTTATTTGGTAGTTAAGGAAAATTTAAGCCTGGCAGTGATAGGTGAATTGCTATATTTAATTGTACTAAATGTGCTACATAAGTCCTTCGTGAATACTAATTGCATGCTTATTAATTTTAAATCTTTTCTTTATTTAGGACTCGATAATTTGATGTTAGTGTTTGAAGCTTATCAAATTGTTGTTGAAATGGAAAAACTAGATTGTCAATGCATGCAGCTACAGAAAAGCTGATTTCCCATACTATTTAATGACGTACAGTGCCATAAAAGGACTGAAAGCTATAAAGTAACTTCCGTTAGAACAAGAACAAATGCTTACTTGACGGTGTGGTTTACACACTAGAAATACGCTCAGCTATGCTTGCTTCATGAAGTTTTACTCCTACAAAGGTTTTAATTTTTTTATAGATCATGCTGCAGCCCTTTTGGTAGGAAAATCCAAATACACTCCTGGAAATGTAAAAAAGAACACATTGACACCGGTGTGTCAGACCCACCATACTTGCTCCGGACACTGCGAGAGGGCTGTACAAGCAATGATCACACGCACGGCACAGCGGACACACCAGAAACGGCGGTGTTGGCCGTCGAATGGCGCAAGCTGCCCAGCATTTGTGCACCGCCGCCGTCAGTGTCAGCCAGTTTGCCGAACTGCTCAACACGTGAGGCGTGAGGTCTCCACAGTACATCAATGTTGTCGCCAGTGGTCGGCGGAAGGTGCACGTGCCCGTCGACCTGGGACCGGACCGCAGCGACGCACGGATTCACGCCAAGACCGTAGAATCCTACGCAGTGCCGTAAGGGACCGCACCGCCACTTCCCAGCAAATTAGGGACACAGTTGCTCCTGGAGTATCGGCGAGGACCATTCGCAACCGTCTCCATGAAGCTGGGCTACGGTCCCGCACACCGTTAGGCCGTCTTCCGCTCACGCCCCAACATCGTGCAGGCCACCTCCAGTGGCGTCGCGACAGGCGTGAATGGAGGGACGAATGGAGACGTGTCGTCTTCAGCGATGAGAGTCGCTTCTGCCTTGGTGCCAATGATGGTCGTATGCGTGTTTGGCGCCGTGCAGGTGAGCGCCACAATCAGGACTGCATACGACCGAGGCACACAGGGCCAACACCCGGCATCATGGTGTGGGGAGAGATCTCCTACACTGGCCGTACACCTCTGGTGATCGTCGAGGGGACACTGAATAGTGCACGGTACATCCAAACCGTCATCGAACCCATCGTTCTACATTCCTAGACCGGCAAGGGAACTTGCTGTTCCAACAGGACAATACACGTCCGCATGTATCCCGTGCCACCCAAACTGCTCTAGAAGGTGTAAGTCAACTACCCTGGCCAGCAAGATCTCCGGATCTGTCCCCATTGAGCATGTTTGGGACTGGATGAAGCGTCGTCTCACGCGGTCTGCACGTCCAGCACGAACGCTGGTCCAACTGAGGCGCCAGGTGGAAATGGCATGGCAAGCCGTTCCACAGGACTACATCCAGCATCTCTACGATCGTCTCCATGGGAGAATAGCAGCCTGCATTGCTGCGAAAGGTGGATATACACTGTACTAGTGCCGACATTGTGCATGCTCTGTTGCCTGTGTCTATGTGCCTGTGGTTCTGTCAGTGTGATCATGTGATGTATCTGACCCCACGAATGTGTCAATAAAGTTTCCCCTTTCTGGGACAATGAATTCACGGTGCTCTTATTTCAATTTCCATGAGTGTACCACGAAAAAGTTTGCGCTCTATCATGGAAACACTTGACCAGCTAAAATGGATAACCACGTCTGATATTAAACCTGCCCAAAAGATGAGCCCATCCTATAGAAAAGAATTTGATACAATGAAATATTCACGAATGGAAGCTACACTTCAGATGAAGTCAATGAGATTAATTTTTCTCACAACTGGAATACAAGCTTAATAGCTCATAGAATAATACCATTAAACTTTCATCGAATTGGTGCAAGGGATGCCAAAAGTTATACAAAGAGAAAAATGTATCAAGTTGAACGTACATTTACTAAGAATATTGCAGCTGTTGTAGTTTAGCGGATGGAGTAGCTGATTTTCCGAAGGATCTCTATATTTCTGAGCGAATGTTTCAAACCTGGAGACTTGTTTTAATTTTGCTATTTTAATGCTTTATTGAATTGCTCTCTCCGTACCATATCTTCCATCTCATATTTGTCTACTTTCTCTTCCTTACCATAGTATGGCCATCATACTAGGACATTACCTTTCGCTGGCAAGTGGTCAACTGACTGAGCTACCCAAAAAAGACTCCGTCCACATAGCTTTAATTTCGCCACTACCTCATCTCCTACCTTCCAAATTTCACAGAAACTATACTGTGAAACTTGCAATACTAGCACTTCTGGAATAAAGAGTAAGCGGAGACATGACTTAACCACAACTTGGATGATTTTCATTCTCCAGCCGAGTTGCGCTGACATGAAACTTCCAGGTAGATTAAAGATGTTTGCTGGACCAAAACGCGAACTCTGGACCTCTGCCTTTCGGGGGCAACTGCTATACCGACTGAGCTCCCTATGGACGTCTTACGACCCACCGACATAGCTTTAATTCCGTCTGTACGTCATCTGGTACAGAACTTTAATCCTCCAGGAAGTTTCAGAATACTTGTACTGGTGTGTTGGGTTTTGAAGTTGTGTCTATCTCTCCAACTGCTTAATAATGTTGCTTATAACCAGAAATACCTCTGGTGTGGAGTTAAATTCATAATTTATTATCACTTCAAGAATTCTTTAAGAAGGATTCGCATGGAGAATGAATTGATATTCTACCTTTTTTCCGAAGATGATTAACTCTTTTCTGCCTATCGGCCGAGTCAAGGCGTAGTTCTGCGACAACGTTTCGACAAGTTTCCTACTCCTCATCTTCAGGCGAAGTGTGCAGAAAATCGGCAGCAATTAGCGGTAGGGTTGCACTTCCCTCACGTTGAACGATTCTCTACAGTCGTCGTTGGTCCCGCTATTGAAGGACCTTTTTCCAGCCACAACGATTTCGGAGATTTGAATTTTTACTGCATTCCTGATATTCGCGGTACACTCATGAAGTGGTCATACGGGAAAATCCTCACTTCATCGCTGCCTCGGAGTTGCTGTTTTCCATCGCTCGGGCGCCGCCTGTAACACCATTTTCAGACTCATACCTGCTATTGTAGCAGCAGTAACCGATCTAACAACTGCGCCAGACACTTGTATTATACAGGCGTTGCCGACAGCAGCGCCATGTTGTGCTTGTTTACTTATCTCTGTATTTGAATACACACGGCTATACCAGTTTCTTTGGCCCTTCAGTGTAATTTTAGTACAGCATATAGTCAGTGAGTTAGCATATCTGAGGAGTGGGATATCATTTAGCAGGTTTTACGTCGAACAAACTGGGCTATAAGTCTGCCGCTGTGTGCTACCATTGGGCGGCAGTGACGTAAACTTCTGAGTGGCAAGGGCTAGCTGTGCACATCGTGAACCGTGCACGTTGTTAATCAAATCCGTATGTGTTTGGCCCATAAGGCAATTACGTCACGTGATTTGTGTATGCGCAAAAGAACCTTAAAACGTGCACAACCGTAGGTGTGATCACGAGCCTGATGACAATTTTCATGGAATCTAGAGTAGCCATGCAGCATAGCGCAGTAGATTTAGTGCCGTGTATTTCAAATTACCGCATCTATGTTACCTTTAACAATGTACAAAGAAAAATAGTGGAAAATCTCGCAAGATGTCGAAAGTTAGAGCGTTCACGTGCTTTTGTGCTCTTACACACCTGCCATCACTGGTACTTCGAATAGAGTTATAATACTGCGAAAATATTTGAGCAAAAGAAAGAAATAATTTAAAACACTGCTAAGGACATAGATTGGTCATGTAAATTAACGATTTCCTGAAGACAAAGGACCTGATTCCAGTGTTATGGCCTTATGTTTTCAAAGAAATTGCCAAACTTCGGAACTGGAATAACGCCAAAATGTCCATTTCATATTGTTCTTTAAACTTTGGAAAGCCCATACTTTTACATTCCATATGCTCACCTGCAGAATGTTTTCCTTAGTTTCTGAAAAGATAAGATTTTGTAGTAAGATCCTTTCATAAATGGCTGGATCAATTACAAACAAGTGATGAATCACACCATACCTCCATACCTTGCTGAATGGTCTAGTTTTGGCAAATGCCTAGGGAGCGTCCCCTGCCATCACATGTAATGATAAAAGGGATATACAGAGCAGGTGGTGTTGTAAAAAAAGGCGCTTTCCCTAGTTTGGATGTGGTTCCGTTATTGCGCATAATAAAACATTAGATGCAGAAGAATGTGAACACATTTTACACCATTGTATACTGAGTGCAATAGAGGAATTGTTCGGATTGTTTTATTGTATCAATATGACAACGCACCCTTCATAAAGCAGTACGTGTGAGGCAACGGTCTGCGGACAAAAATATTCCTGAAATGGACCTACCTTCCCAGATTCCTGCCCAGGGAAACACCTTCGGGATTTGGACGTGTTAGAAAGCCGCTCCAGCATCCAGTGTCCAAAACCATTTTCTTTCGGCTTTGGCTCTTGGGGAGGAATAGACTGCCATTCCTCTACAAACTTCCACACAGTTCTCTGAAAGAGTCGCCAGCAGAGTTGAAACCATCATAAGACGAATATTAATAATTAATTAATTAATTAATTAATTAATTAATTAATTAATTAACAGTTAATATTATTTTATTAATATTTACTGTTAATATTTAAGCAATTAGTTAACTAATATTGATATTCACAAATATGTGTCCAGATACTTTGGATCATAAAGTGTATGTCTTAAACAGGACAGGTGACGCAGAACTGCCTAGACACAAACACTTGTTGACAGAAAACCTCCTAGGTAGACAAGTACAAATATTCGTTCCTGACATGGAAGCATTGTACGAGGGTAAGTCGCATGAAAAACTTAAATATTTTTTAAAAATATTATTTATTGTGCAGAAGTGGTACTAAGCTGTATCACTCTTCTACATAGTCTCCTCCAAGCTCAATGCAAATCCTCCAGCGCTTAAAAAGTGCATAAATTCCTTTAGAAAAAAAAATCTTTTGGTAGTCCGCGCAACCACTGATGCACCGCGTGGCGTACCTCTTTATCAGAACGGAACTTCTTTGCTGCCATTGCGTCTTTGAGTGCTCCACATATATGGAAATCACTTGGGGCAAGGTTTGGTGAGTATGGTGGATCAGGATGAAACTCAAAATGAAGGTCTGTGATTCTTGCAACTGTTGTACGAGCAGTGTGGAGCCTTGCATTGCCGTGTTGCAAAAGGACACTTGCCGACAGCAATCCACGTCGCTTTGATTTGATTGCAGGCCGCAGATGATTTTTTAAGAGATCTGTGTATGATGCACTGGTGACATTGGTGCCTCTAGACATGTAATACACCAAAATGACGCCTTTTTCGTCCCAAAAGAGAGTCAGCATTACCTTCCCTGCTGAGGGTTCTGTTAGAAACTTCTTTGGTTTTGGTGATGAGGAATGGCGACATTCCTTGTTCGCTCTCCTCGTTTCCGGTCGGTGGAAGTGAAAAAGCGCCGAAGAAGTTCTTCATAAGCATCAACACGTCGTTCTCTCGTTTCAGGAGTCAGCTGCCGTGGCACCCATCTTGCAGACACTTGTGAAACTAAAGCACATCGTGTACAATGCGGTGTGCTGACCCATGACTAATCTGTAAACATTCATCAGTGTAACTCGGCGGTTTTCCTTCACTATGGCTTCAACTAGTGCAGTGTTCTGTGGAGTCGCAACTCGTTGTGCCTGACCTGGACGAGGTACATCTTCAACTGAAGTCACACCTTTTGCGAACTTCCTACTCTATTCATAGACTTGCTGTTGTGACAAACATGCATCACCGTACTGAACCTTCATTCGTCGATGAATTTCAATAGGTTTCACACCTTCACTGCACAAAAAAACGAATAGCAGACCGCTGTTCTGCCCTGGTGCAAGTGGTAAGTGAGGCGGCCATCTTTGTACTGTTACTGCGACGGTATGTGTACATCAGCACTATGCTGCCACCTACAGACCATTCTGCACGCTGTTTGTAGCACGCTTACCAACTTACAGGATAACGTCACGAAGTTTCGATTTGTTATTACAAATTTAAGGTTTTCATTTGACTCACCCTCGTACAAATTTTTGAGGGTCCTTATGAGAACGTATGTTTGTTTCCTGTGCTACTTTGCAGGGCATTTGTAAGTGTACGATATTATATGCTTTACAAAGGTCTACAAAAAAGTATCGGTTTCTTGGTCGGTGTTTGGCATTTTCTCTATTACTTGGTTTAACAAAACACATAGTTGGAGCAAATGCTACCAGCTCTGAAAGATGATTGTCTCTCATTGTTGATCTTTGTATTCTGATTTCACTAGACCTCTAAGAATCCTTCTACACAATCGACTCATAGATCATTCCATTTCGATGATGTGAATATTGTCATGCTAGGCCCTTGCAAAATGACCCTTTCCATTTTTTGAGGTACAATTCGATGTCGAAGACTGTACTGCTTCACTGCCCTTTTCAAGAAGAATCTCAAAAAATTGTCACTTGTGAATTAACAAAATCGAAGAAGCAATAAGGACTGGAGATCAGAGTTCCGTCAATATATAATAGGTTAACAAATCTTAACTCCATTGAGAAATGTTATTAGTTCTTAAATGTTTGCTCCATATATTCTCATATCGTACCTGTATATACTGCAAACCTCTCCGTCATTGTATATCATTAGACATCACCTCCAAAACATTTAGTATGGTTGTTGTTATAGAACGTCATGTATGTCTGGGGAAGATGGTCCTAAACTTCCCTCCAACGCGTTGCATCGTCCATTACAGCTACACCTTTCCTGCCTTTTTTCGCCTCTGTTCGGCTCTTTGTGCTGCTTTAATTCTGTTTCCTGTTGTCATCTATTCCTCACAAGGAAGGTGGCTGTCCTTTGGCTAAGTCATCTGCCATCCTTCAATGGCTTTCACTTATTCATTCAGTTGATTTTACGCTGTCCAGTCACATTTGTGTGGTCACCTGACGAAAGCCTGAATAACCACCTTTTGCAGCATACATCTTTGTGGTGCGTGCAGGAAGACAGTCAATCAGGTTCTGGAAGGTGCCGACACGGATGTGGAGCCATGCTGACTACAGTGCTGTGGCCAGCTGCACTAGGGTTTTCATTTTAGGATCTATGACACGAACTGCTCGATCGCGATGGTCCCACAGCTTCTCAACTGGGTTTAAACCCAGGTAATTTTGTGGCCAGGAGAGTACGGTAAACTTATCCTGGTGCTCTTCGAACTGCATGTCTTTCACTGCGTACCTGTATATACTGCAAACCTCTCCGTCATTGTATATCATTAGACATCACCTCCAAAACATTTAGTATGGTTGTTGTTATAGAACGTCATGTATGTCTGGGGAAGATGGTCCTTCTGCTAGTACGAGGGTAATCCCAAAAGTAAGGTCTCCTATTTTTTTATAAGTACATAGACCTGTTTATTTCTACAATGGTTTACACCAGTTTACAGCTTGAAAATGTAGCTATTTTTCGGCATAATCACCTTTTCTGTCGATGTATTTTTGTAGACACTGTTACAGTTCTTATATGCCCATGTCATAGCAGCTCGCCACCATGCTGTTCAGAAAGCTATGAACTTCTTCTTTCAGCTTGTCATCGCAGCTGAATCGCTTTCCGGTCAAATGTTCTTTTAACTCAGGGAACAGGTGATAGTCACTGGGTACCAAGTCAGAGCTATTGGGTGGGTGGGTGATTATGTTCCACTGAAACTGTTGCAGGAGAGCAACGGCTTGCCGAGCCATGTGTGGGCGAGCGTTGTCGCGGAGAATGTGTACACCCTTATTCAACATTTCTCTTCTCTGCTTCTGAATTGCCTGTTTGAAATTTTTCAGAGAGTCACAGTACCTGGCAGAGTTAATTGTGGTCCCAGTGGGCATAGAGTCGACCGACATTACCCCTTTCCGATCTCAAAAGCGGTTGTCGTGGCTATACCGGCAGACTGTCTTTGTTTGAATTTCCACGGCTTTGGCGAAGAAGGATACCGCCACTGGCGGGATTGTTGATTGGTCGTAGGTGTAAAGTGGTATGCCCAGGTTTCGTCGCCTGTGACAATTGAGTCCAGAAAGTTGTCCTGTTTGGCTGCAAGGCGGTGAAGAAATCCTTGGGAAGTATCAACTCGTTGCCGCATGTGGTCCTCAGTCAGCATGCATGGCACCCATCCTGTGCACACCTTCCGTTAAAATTCTGTGAGCGGTGCTTCTTGAAACCTCAGGAACTAACGTGCAGAGATCATCCAGGGTGATCCGCCGATCTTCAGGCATGCTTTGCTCAACCTTCAACGCTGTCTCCTCAGAAATTGACGATCTCCCGCTCCATTGTTGGTCGTGAATTTCGGTCCGACCAGCTGCAAACACTCTACACCACTTACGAATATTTTTGACATCTATGCGATGGATTTCAATCGGCGCAGTGCCCTTTACGTTCAAAAACCGAATAACTGCTCGCAATTCGCACTTGACGATAACATCCAACGGGAGCTCCATTCTCAACGGCTGCCACGCCAAGACTGAGCGTCGGAGCGCGGCGTGCGCATGTTTGCACATTGCGCGGGAAGCACTCTTCTTAACAGTGTGACCAACTGTCACACAGACAGCGTTCTGTAGTTATAAAAATATAGGGGACCTTAGTTTTGGGATTACCATCGTAGATGCCATAATACAAAAGAAAAAGAAACTGCATAGGGAGGTGGACATGATCCTCAAGAATAGATGCATACATAGGTTGACCCATTGTACCATCTGCCGAGAGGGTACCACAAACACATTCCACTGACCTTATAGCTCCGACGATGTTTGCAGCATGTTTGCTTTCAGATATTTCACGCCAATGGAGCATAAATGTGATTCATATGAAAAGCTCATCTGTCACCACTCAGTGGACGTTAAACTGCGGTATTGACGTGCATGAACCAGGTGCCTGAAGCAGAGGTCCATACGCAGCAACATTTGCTGATCGACCGGTAAAGAAACACCGTTGGTGGCTCCTGGGTTCATCTGAGCAGTCAGTTGCTCAGCAGCTGCATATCTATTCGCATCTCTGTAGCCATCGTTCGCCTTTGTCCTCTATGACCTGTGGTGCACCACATTGGTTACATTGCAAGAATGACTCCACTGTTTTCTGTTTCCCCTGCACACGCTTTGTACGCCCTTCACTGCTACTGCTGCCACAAGGTAGTAGTGAATGGTTACTGTGCATTGACACTGAATCTCACTGATCCATGGCCCCCTTTATTTGTAAACCGTTTTAAATTTAATTATTGCATCTTTTTTTTATTTGTTGGTGGTTTGGTGACTTACTATTTACCGATACATCGGTTTTATGTACTTTTCATGCAACGCTTGATTGTAGGCGCAGATTAAATGTTGGTAGACACTAAAATTTAATCTACAGTGTGTTCCAAAAGAATATGACGGGGTATTGAATATGGTTGAGACCCTAGCACGCTACTGTCGCAGGTTAGAATCCTGCTTCAGGCATGGATGTGTGTCATGTCCTTAGGTTAGTTAGGTTTAAGTAGTTCTAAGTTCTAGGGGACAGATGACCTCAAAAGTTAAGTCCCATAGTGCTCAGAGCCATTTGAACCATATTTTTTTAATTACTACATAACCTATTGGCTAGAATGAACACTTTATTGCAGCAATTCCTGCTGATGTGTCATTATAATAAATCAATAAAGGCTACTTGACATGCTGTAACAAAGTTTGTGGTCAATCAGTGGCAAGATTGTAATAATGATGATTTGTAATTATGACACTCAGGAGCATGATTGTTTGCTATCTTTCTAGATTATAACAAGAAATTAAAATTATCTGTTAAAATTTTGGATCATTAACACATTCATTCATGATGTATATTTAGACCTGTTTCCTAATGTTCTGCGGAGAACCAATTTCAAGTAACAGTTTGCAAAATGAATAGAGCAGAGAATTGTCACTGGTTCATCAGCAGCTAAACCGGGAGCAAATTTCTTTATAGGCCTATCATTGCAATAGTGTTCAGATGTGATATACCTGGCGAGTGTGTATTCGTCCTATCAGTAATGATAAAGTTATGTCTTTAGCAGCATGGTTATTGTGATGCGATACACGTGGATGAGGATGCCATTTCAGTGTTCACCAAGAGACGTTTCAGTAAATGGGAGGCGGAAAGAATCGAGTACACATGCAATTCATATTCTCTTGAGGATCACTATCGAAAATCTTTGAGTACTGACAATTTTGTTTTGCTAGAATTACAACTGTGTGGTATTCCCTAATGTGTTACGCATCAATGGAACATTGATCTCTGTTCCAGATTCTTTCATCGATTTAGACAATTAGTAAGTGAAGATTTTTTAAGTCACTGTACATTGAAAAACTGCAGTGTTCTGGTAGCAGTGAATAATGGAGCAGTACACATACAGACATCGAACTGTAAGCAACTCTCAAAACCTAAAAGAAAAAAGAAATGCAAAGTGGGCAGTATGACAGTGTTCAGTCTGTCGAGAAGAATAAATCGATTTTTGTTTAATTAAATTACGTTTCATATATGAACCTCAGTTACATTGTAGTGCATATCTCAAAGCATTCGCAGTTAATCTCTCTGAGAACACATTGTGGTTCATTTTATAGCTACAGTTTAACTTTTCCATTAAAACGTATTTAAATGGCATAGACAAGTATGGTTACCAGGCACCATAAAGTCACTGGAAAGAAAATAATGGATAGTTTTGACTACCAGCAATTTCTTTTGATGTATGAATATGTATTACGCACACTGTATGTGCAGTATGGTGTAATATTAATGGATTTCAGATACATTGCATATGAGATATTTGTCATAAAAGAAAAGGACAGCCATCGAGCTGTAGTTCGTAAAAATGTTAAGCATCACAGCGTGAGAGTAAAGTGAAAAAATATTTTTTTTAAATGTGACCGTATACCAAAACGCACGTCCAGCGTTTAAACACTCTACATAAACACTATTAACCGCTGGTCGCAGGTATTTAAAATCATTGCCGCAGCACTTGATAGCAAGAAGCTACGAAACATATGAAGAAACATCTATCTTTTGTTAAGAAATGTTCTAGAGACTTTATTATCACTTGTACTTTTGGTCGCCGACATGTTAAGACGCACTACAAGTTGTATTTTTTATTTTGTGTAAAAACTATGTGAAACGATTAACTAACATTTCGGTAATTCTGGTGTGGGTACAATGCACTTACGCACAAGCAAGGGCAATTTTATGTGGGAACGGACTGACAAAGCAGCGATTATTGAACTGCGCCATCCACAAAAGAAATATCACATGTAAGTCATGCATTTAATGTGTATTTGTCAATGTCTAGAAGTTTAAAGCCAATTTGTTCAAAATACATTAATATTTTACGATGCAGTAATTTTCCTCTCATTCTTTTATTTCACTAACCAAAAATGATGTTCAAATTGTATATGAGCTTTGTTAAAGGTTCGCTCTTTATCACGGTATCTCGATTGTATTTGGGAGACCACTAATGTGTTCAACTTCCGACCTGTTAATCTTTCTCTTACGAAATTCCACTAATTTGCTTTCATTTCTATTTTTATATTCAAATAGGTCCCTTAGGTATTTTAAGCGAAGATTCTGATTGCGTGAAGGTAATCCGGGTCACAAGGTCAATTATTCGCGTAATTAATCCGTACGTCTCCTGAACATAATCTAGAACCGACGCATCGGTGATCAATTAATAATCTCTCTCTCTTTTAAAGTCGTACTAGAAAACGGCCACACAGGATAGCCGTAAGTACGCAATCTAGCTACAGGTTTCATTTTGTCAGTAAATATTACCAACCAACAGTTACAGTATAACTATTATTATTTACTACTATTTCTTATACAGAATAAGCAAGTTCCTAACGGCAGAATGTGCATATGGCTTGTCCATTTAAATGGACTGAAGTGCGTAGTGACACTTTTCTTCGAATTTGTCGCGCGTTTCGCAAAGGGTTCGAGTAACTTATCATTAACATTATGATGAAACTGTATGTAATGCTGTAGAAGTATCAAGTAACATGGCTCACGTAAACTCAAGTCGGTGTTTAAAGGACCACTTGACAGGGCAGTGACCCTTTCTTATTGTGAGTTTTCATTGTGAGAGAAAGCCGCAAAGCATGTAAAGGTCGCCGAAAACAAGGGTCGGGACTTGGCTGGCAGTTAGGTACTTTGGTGCACGATGTAGAAATCATAGCTTTTTTCTCTCCATTCGCTGATTTACACAATGCTATGCATTTTTTTCGTTTTGGTTTAGGTGAAAAACTGCCGCAGCTTAAATAAAGAAACTTAAATTGTGTAGAGTCGTCATGTGAAGATGTTTCCCATAAATGGATTATTAGGGTTTGAAACCTCATTCTGTAATTCCAATTTACTAATTCCATGTACTCTACTGTTGCTCCTTCTAGAACGTCTCTCTCCATTTACTTCTCTTTATGTCCAGTTTCCTTTCCCTTAGACATTAAAATACATGTAGCTCTAAATTTTATTTTATTTCGTATATGATAAACTACTGAAGGGATGGTAGAAATTACCTGAATACAGTGCTTGGCAGCTGTAACATGAACTTATTTTAATACCTTCATGTACACCTTTCAGTTAACGTAATTTGAATTTAGAAAAAGTCCTGTACATATAGGACCTGCTATTTACAACTATGTCCTTGGTTGTGACCTTAAACTCTGTATCAAGAGATATGTTCCCCACCTCTTATTTTTTACTTACTTTCGAATATTGAAATTTTTGTCTATTTTGTATCCCTAAAAATATTTGATCCATTGAAGTACATTATGAGGTCCTGATTATCCTTTTCTTAAAACTGAAAGACAAATTCCTTTCCATTTTTATTTGTTTATTTTTATACAACTTAAATAGTTCTACAAAACAGAAAACATATTTAGTTTTACTTATAGTTGCAAGTATAAATAAGTTGCATCTTTAAATAATTTCCATTCTTTCTTGATGAATGTTGATCACCATCTGTTGCATTGGTTGTCAAGAACAGTGTGGAATATACACAATCCAGATAAAAGTTCTAGTTTGATGTGCAACTATCTCACACTATTACACTCTGATGTGAATTCTGTACAGATTAATGATGTGTTTGACATTCTTCAAGTGACTGTTGGCAGCTTCAGTAAACACTACCTGTAGGATTCATAATGACGTCATGAATCTGTAACAACAGTAAATTTTATTTAGTCGGTAGCATAAGAAAGGAAAATGTTACACAAATAATAATGCAAGTATTTTACACATGTCTCTCCCCAAGATGGATTTCCAAGCTTGAGTGAGATAGTAACAGTGTCTACCTTTGTGAAAGAACACAATTTTGTGTTTGGGTTCCTAGTCTTGTGTCATTACAGTTCTAGCATCGACAGTGCATCTTTCTTTATATACATTCTTACTCTTTATTTAGCGTTTCCTGTATCTGGAATTTTTCGCAGTTTTCAGTAGTATTCATGTTTTCAGTTTTCCATATTGCTTATGACTAAATTTAGGAAATAGCATGCATTAATTACACAGAAATGACTAACTTACTTGTCATACTGTTTGTTTAAGTATTACTGTGGGAAACATTTTGATAATGTGATCTTTTAATTCTGTAAACATGCATTTATATTTTTTCTCCAGGCAATTCAATATGCAATGTGAACATGTGTTTTAGATGCCTAAATACAGGACAAGCTCTGGACGCCAAGTAAAACGAAACAAAAGTCACAGATGGGGGGAAGGGGGGGCAAATTTAATAAACAAAGAAATATATAGTGACACTGTAATGGCACAACTGTGTCTCTGTAAAGCAAGCATAAAACTGTATCTTTGCATGGAGTCGAACGCTGTTAGCCTGTATCTACCAAAACTATAAGGAATCAGAAAATGTGATTATGTCTTAAGCAAACATAAGGTTTTCTTGTTTTACATCCCATTCATGCTTCAGAGATGTTTCCTCATCTAGAGGGTGTTTCATTTATTATCTTATTATCACATATTAGTGTTCAGATGTCTGTTCCATACCTCCATCACAGCTAATATTATTCCCTTCTAGTATTTCATTTATTTCGAACCATACATTTTTGTGCTTCTACAGGGTGTTGGGAGGAGCTTCCTAACACACATTGTTTCAATGTTTTGTGTGATCTTATGTGAAAGAATCTGTCAGATTTTAAAATACATTATAACTCACAGGCTAAAATCATATCAAGACAAAGGGGACAGCCCAGAGAGATGGACTGCACCAGAATGACACCTTTATTATAACCATGGATTGTATGTATCATTATTAGTGTCACACCAATGTATTTGTTTTCTATAGTGACAGGTTTTTATGTAAGATAAGGGAAGTGAAGAGATTTCTTACATACAGCATATTCCAACATAGATACCTGCTCAGCACATACTGTCAGAAATAAATTACTATCGAATGTGTTTTGGAGTAGTCACAAAGAAAAAGATATTTGAAATTATAAAGCAGACGCTCTCAAAATGGTCAGATGGTTTGGCCTTGAAAACAATATGCACAAAGCAATTCACTTTTCAGGCATTCACTATTATTTGAAACTAAATCTCTATATTTCTATGGTGTATGGGGTTCGGCGAAGTGCACTGTTTTCTTCTGGTGGCAGTGTATGTGCTGAATAACTGCAGTGTGTACATGTGCTGTTGCTTATGTGTTGAATATGAATCCAAGATGCTGGACTACTTCATTGATTGCACTCTAATAATATACTGCCATTTCACAAAACATGTTTTTCAGAACACAGGGTCAGTGACTTAGTCTTTCCTGTTTTCTCTTGATTCATGTTTTAGTAGTATGTACAATGGAATGTAGTTTGATCTGTTTGTTGTCTCTGCCCATTTCTAAGGAGGACTTGTCATCTTCCAGTGAAACAAGGCATGATATATCCTTCATTGCTTTCAAAAACGTTATAGTTCTTAAATGTTTGGTAGTTAAATCAACTTGAAGCAACTCTCTTCCTTTTGCATATCCTACACCGTTTATTAAAACAGTAATATCCTAAATATTTTTGCCTGAATTTCAAAAAAGGTTATAAACTTATGTATAGTTGGGCAAATTAGTGAATAATAGCACCACAGTGCATTCAAGAAACAGACGCATAATTACTATAGATATATTGGGTATAGAAACTGATTAAGTCTTGAGAACACTAAGTTGTACTATCCAGAGAAAAAGAAGTTGGATCCATTCCAAATCTAGTACTACCGGAAAATGTTACAAATTATCAGATAAGGTATCAAATGACATAACTGAAAACAACAGACAAGGAAAAAAGTCTGTGGCATACCCTTAGAAAAAAGAAGGGACCGATAAGTGAGGCATCTTCAAACATTATTTCGAACATAACCTAGAAGCTGTCCTAGAGACGCGCAAACCTATTCACAGCTGCAGTCGGAACCCACACACTCTTGACGATGTGCTGCGCATTACATGAGGTATGTGACGTACTTCTCTTCGTATTTAGTTGGAAGCATTTATTGGCGGACGAGATTAATTGTCAGCACTGTTACACTTTCAGAATCAATGTGAATATGGGTAGCCACCTTAGCTTTCCTCTGCGAAAAAGGGTTCACTTCATTTAGTAATTAAATACACTATATCAATTCAACTACTTTCATAAGGATCCCGAGGTCTCACCACTGGACCGTAACGTGTTCACTTGCAAGTTCGGTACATCTGCTCCCAACTGGTTGATAGAAAGGCCTAACTAAAAAGGAATGCAGTTCAAACTCCCTAGGGAAAGAGTCACACAAAAAACATTGCTCTCAGATTTGCATGGAAACCAGTGAATTTTTATGAAACATAAATTAACTCTAGGCCAGTTCGTCTCATTCATTAAAGCACTACCAACCAAGTAGCTAATAGCTGTATGTTATGCTCTGGGCCCTCTCTTTTTACTAAACAAGACCACAATAACTGATCTGCAACACTCGACAAGAAAAACACAGACGTTTCCAATCAGAATTTCACATTTCCTTCAGATTTCCTCACAGGAATGCACTTTTAATTGATTTGTAGGCATCCCACACTGGAAAAGTATTTTCACTGATCAAGAAGTATCACTAAATTCAAATCTCTGAAATGCTAAACCATTTTACACACACATTCCATCCCAGAGAGCCTATGACTTGCTACCTAACGCAACACAAAACTTTTGTATAGCCTTTAGTTAGTCTCTCTATATTTAATTATAATACTTCGCTTGGGTGACATGTAGAATAATTAAACTCTTCATTGTTATAGTATTAATTTATGTTTATCATGATCCATAACTTATGACCATAACCTTATGTTGCCTTCGGGATAACAGCATAATTGTTTTCGAGAGCTCATATGGAGACAGCGGATTGCGACGTCGGTGCGGGATTTAAAAAAGAAAAAAAAATTAATATCAAGGGCGCCAGGCTCCTCAATTTCGCAAGCTCAAAAACCGTACCACAAAATTATTTAAGGTTCAGATCTTCTACCTAATATGAATCTGGAGCAGAAATGTAGGCATTCTCATTGGCCATTCGTGCTCCTGGTTATGGTCTGTGTTGTCTGTGTGTGCGTGTATCTTATAGGCACTCACCGACTAGGTTATCAGCGCCCATATGAAATTAGTAGAAATCAATGTGATTAAATGGTGAAAATGCAGTACAAGAGATAAAAATAAATCTGGATAAACCCACACTCACTCTCCCCCAGTTACACCATAATCACTCAAAAAATCGCACTAGCTTACACCATGAATTAGACTGTTGAAACTATTCAAGTGCATCTAAGATGTAAGAATATGCTTACTAAATCTAAATAAGACGAGGTGAAAACTGAAATAGATTGACAGGAATATATGGCTTGCTGATCGTTTATAAAAATTGCAGGTAAACCAGCCACCCTGTTAACACGTTAAAAATATCCTCAAGTTTTGGGGAACAATCTGGACAAATCACAGAACCTTAAAAGTCCTTCCACATTCGTCTGATTGTTAATTAAATCGGTAAGATGGTAAATATGTAGCAAGTGAGCTTCCGCCTTTTGTTCCAAAAATAAAACTCATTCTAGTAAAATGTGCCGCCCTGTGATCTGTACACCAAAAGCAACACAAATTAGAGAGAGCTCTCTGGCTGGAGCAAGATGACATGGGTCATGGTGCTGATTACAGTGCCTTTGCAAGGCATTGTTTTCTGGTGCAATCTTAAGAACTCAAACTGCAAGGAGGGTTGGAAACGCCAGGCTTCCCGAGGAAATTATTTTCCGTTCAAATCCGGATAGTCGATTCCGATCACCTCCCTCTTAGGAAGACTAGGGAAAAATTGGCCCATCATCTTCGACCTGTACAAATACCCTCCCCCCCCCCCCTCCCCACGCCCCACCCGTTCATCAGAAGCTAGAAAATCTCTGAGGTGACTGCAGGAGCCAACTGGGCTGCCATGGGCAGCCAGAAACACTTAACCTGGCGCTAAAAGAAGCGACAAATGGGGTTAAATAGCATGGGCAGACTAGAACATGCAGATAAACTTTACACGGGACCCTGGGTGTAATAGTTTTGCGTAGATGAAAAGACTGGCACAGGATAAGGAAAAAATGAAATGATATCTTTGCATTCTTCTCCAGTAAATCCCATCTGGTTTGTTCGGCCACCTGGTGCAAGTCCTTCTATTAGATGCTACTTTGGCAACAAGGGTGTTGGTGATGATGAAATGTTAATTAAGGCAACACAACACCCAGTTCCCAGTATTTTGAAGACTCCTTCCTCATTTGGTTCGCTTCCTGTTATTTATCTTTTGTATGGCCCAGCTCGGCACTAGATAGCAAAGTCACCTGCCGAACTGTGTGTGGCAATCTGCTCACATGTCACATGTCTCGGGAAGACTAGTCAGTACTCTAAATCAGTGATCGTTATCCCAGAAAGTTAATTTTAAGAAACTCCATTTCAAGCGTATGATGTTGAATAGAGAAAATAAAAATAAAATGTAATTTCCGGAATAGCGATGCCAATAAAACGAGGTATAAAGATCATGAGCGGGGCGATTCAGACAAACTGCAAAACACAGTACAGACTCTAACAGAATATTTCGATCAAGTAAGACGGCCTTACCTGAACTCTTGGGTCTTGAGACAGCATGCAGATGACAACCTCCGCTACGTCCTCTGCCTCGTGCACAGGCATCAGTTTGTACATCTCCGGACTAAATTCTTTGAAGTTTGAGGCGAACTCCGTTCTGACAGGTCCCGGGGAAACAGCCTATTGTAATGAATGAATAGCATCAATATGTTACATGCATATCTCTTCAATGTGTGTGTGTGTATTTGTGTGTGTGTGTATGTGTGTGTGTGTGTGTGTGAGAGAGAGAGAGAGAGAGAGAGAGAGAGAGAGAGAGAGACGTTTCTTCATTCCGAATTACAAAACGTCGAAGCAATAAACCTTTATTTTGGAACGTCCTACTCACAAGTCACGTGATAAACTATTTGAAGAAGTCTAGCAAGAGACAGTTCACAGTAAGGCTCTGAAGGCTAATGTGCACAAATGTAGCGACAGATCTGTTCAGGACGGGAAATTTCGAGCTTGTCAGCGAGTGAGGCAGAAGATCTCGACTTCATCAAGACCGAGACTCGTTCATGGACACCCGAACTTCACGTGCATATAAAATGTATTACGGAAATATTAATTCTTTTATACTCAGTGATGCAATAAAATGAGATCACCTTAAGGTTCTTTCTTTTTAATTATCAATTACTCGACCTGCTGATAAAGTCCTCGATCACTTCCCTTTGCTATGGTAGTCCATTCTGCACTTTAAGTAATCTGCGTTCTAACATTTTCGATAATCTGCATTAAATATAGTAACGATTCTTTCTATTAATAAATTTTCTGTTCTACTGCTCCTTTCAGGGCTAAGTATACTATAACTGAATGCTTTAAATGTGCTCCTCCAACAGTTCTCTTCTCCTCGTCACCTTTAAACCTTCTCGATATGTCTGGTTCATCATTCAGGTTTCCCACTGTGTATGTATAAATTTCTGTACTATTTTATGCTCCACAGTGAAATATAAGTGTGAATAAGGCAATGCTCCACGAACAGGAGCATTAAATGTTCGAACACTGGCATTGGGATGGTACTGTAATTTGCATTACTGACTCAAAAGTTATCACACTTGCAAGTTTTTATTTAGTTTTAGTATTTATTGTGGCCTCCAAAACACGTGGCTAGGTCTGAACATCAAATTTTAAGCAGAGAAATGAGATGGTAATGAAATTGCTGGATAGGTGAGGCTATTCTGATAAGCTACAAGATTTGGTGACTGGAAGACTCTCGGTATGAACTGGTGACAGCACTCAGCAAATAATGGAAAATTATTGTCAGCAAAATGTATGTTAAGGGGAATTAAATGCTAATATTTCAGTTTGCTAGAGACGTTCAGTGTCTTGCAAAGGTGTTACAAAGATCAGCAAATACAGTCAGAGGAAATTCTATGACAGACGTTGCTGGTTCCACATACATAACAATGTGAGCGTTTAGAAAGGTGAGCTACTTCTCCAATTATCTGTTTCATCTAATGCCAAACACCTGTCTCTAGTTCCACATTTCAAATTCACCGACTACTTTGGTTATTTTTAATGGTCTCTGTTCCACTTGCATATAGTACTGCTCTCAGAACGTACCTTATCACGCACTTATAATGCAGTTTTGTAACATATTTTTGATAGCATTATAAATATTTTGTTACAGAGAGCTGTCTTCGCCGTTATCAATTTATTAAACACACTTCCTGGCAGAAAAAAACTGTGTGTGGAGTCGTCACTTAAATACTCAGCTTGCCTTTCATGAGTGGTGTTGTTACTTATTGACCTGCCATAAGGTGAGTCATATTGTTAATTACAGGTCTGTTGGTATCTTTTCCCTACTTTCCAAACTTCCCACAAGATCTCCTGTACATCTTGCTTGATTAACACACCTGGGACAGACTACTTCAGTAGTTCGGAATTTGGCTGTAAATAACCCCTGAAGTTAAAAAGAAATTTCCTGATGGCTAAAAGCAAAAACAGGGTTCAGTTGTGTTTCGGTCAGTTACTAATAAAAGATCATTACTCTTATCAGTTTTTGGTAAGATTAGAATGCCGATTATGTAAGTTATCAATAACGCAATTAATTTCTTTTATTTCAAATACGTGCCACCACTATCTCATCATGTAGTCTGGAAGAAGTTACAGCATATGAAATGAATATATCAACGTCTTCTGCACATAGTCCACCCACTAAAACGTATCCTTTTGGTGTACCCTACCTGTATAGCAGTAAAATATGCTTAAATTTATCATGAAATAGCCTTCTCCGAGATGCAGGTAGTTCCCACAAAACATCAAAATTGCTTTATTATTCACTTCACAACAAGAAACAACTTAATCGACAGCACAACAAAATAGCAACTATGCAGTGGCTACTACGCTGTTGTAGGGCCTACACAATATTATTGTTATTGTTATTATTATTAATGTTATTACTGTCATGGGGCAGCGGTCAGACACAAAACATTAGCACTCTGAAGCCTTACAAGTATTTCCGATTTCATGAGTGAGGACTCCAGCAATAAAGACATTAACAAAGAGTAAGTGTAGTGTACCCGTTGTACCTTGACTGATTTAAAGAGGTTGCAGCCTATGGGTGAAGAAAGTGGTGCTACGGAGACCATTGCTGCAGGGCAAGCATGTTTGTAACAACTGTCTACTCTCAATGTTGATAGCTTTCTTTCTTGAAAAGAAATTGTAGGTAGGACTGGTGGTGCCGTGAGAACTGATTCATCATTCTAAAACCTAGGTTGTTAGGAACAAGCAGTATCAGTTGTCACATTGACTCACTATTTCCTTGTTCAATAAAACACAAAAACTAAACATCACTTCTATTTAATCATTTTAAAAATAAAAGTGTTAAAAATAATTTAGTTAGACGCTAATGTTGATAGCGGTGGGAGGCTAGTGGTGGCAGTAATAGTTGATATACGGTTCCACTCAATTGTAATGACGTCAGAAAGGTGAGGAACCACTGGCCTAGGGGGTTGTAACCAGAATGAATCTACCAGTTTTCAGTGGAATGTGTATTATGTTGGAACCTTCAGATAAGCTTTCTAACACCGCCCTTGCTTTAGTAATAATGGATAATTTTGCTTCCTAGGTAGAAGAATTACTTGTCTTTTATTACTACTGTGTCTTCTGTTTTGACACTGAGTTTGTGGATATTTCTTTCTAGTGTCCATCTCTTTCGTTATCTTTATTTATCCTTAATCCATATTTTCTATTATGTCCATTACCAAACATAAAATGTCTATATCCCCTTGTTTATAAATATTTATGTCTTAGACAATCCAATAATGATTGCTCTGAGCAAATAAGAAGTAGAGGTAATTATGAATACACCACATCGTCTTGACAAAAAGCATATACATTACAGTGGAAAATTGTCACAACAAAGCCTCCATGTGACAACCACCACACCCTGTGGTACATTACAATGTAATGCACTGAGAGGACTGAACCTTGGGTTCATTATCATTCGGCTCCATTGCTAGCATGTGTTGTTTGTGCCTGGGCTGTAATATCTGTCCCATCAGCATTTTCTAGGCTGGTTTCTTCCAAATAGGCATTTTACCACGTGAACAACTCTTTCTCGAGCACCTCTGTCGTGTCAACGATTTAACCTCTTACATATTTTCGTCCACGGAGAAAAGTTTCTTCCCTTTATGATGAGGTATGTTGCGAAAATTTTCTCTGTACAGTCATTCGGTTTCCTGACGCTACTTTCTACTGAACTTTACATAACGTAGATGTTGCGAAGTCATATCATTACTAATGTTCCATCTTCGAAAATCAGCCACTAACTGCCCATTTTATGTTATGGTGCTTTATTTATTGTTACACACTGGAAAGCATTTTTATGTAGTGATAGCCTGGTTAATGCCACTCAGGAAATTGAAAAAATAGAAATGGTTTTGTTATTCTGTATCTTTTGAGTAATTAATATACATGAATTAATTTATTAGCTAAAAACGAATTATAAACACTCCTCTCTTGAGAGAATGAATTACATGAATTACTTTATAAATTTTAGGTATACTACTGGAGTTTGACATTTTCAGTCAACTACAAATATGAGGATAAAATGCACTAGGTGCAACAATGTAATGTGCAGTACACTGCAAATTGTATTTATTTCTACAACAAAATATTCTGGTTGTAACTATGGCTGTATTACATTACATAACAAAACTTGTTCCGAAATTTGCCTTTCCACCACACATTACGTTATTAACAAAGTAGTAATATCCCCTCATTCTGTTAAAAATTACATTATGGTCAATTTTCAGCTCACTTGTGTTGCTCATCACTTTGAAACAAAATAATTGGTTATAGGTTGGAATTAAGTGGAACATTATTTTCCCCATTCACATATAAATTATTTACGGTAAAAAAAATCCCGTTCGTTGAACAGAGGTTGTCTACATTTAGAATGCCACGATGTATCTGAGCTCCTGCTCAATCCCTAGAGGCCCCAACACCAACAGTGACACTCAAGTGTCTCTCTATCAAATGGGGCAATGTCAGTCCAGCCTACCAAATTAAACTTATTCAAACACGCATGTGTCCATATTTCCCACGTTATTGGATGAGAGCAACAACCAGGTTTTTATTGCAGTTAAATTCTTATGTAAACAGGTTTTGAGCGATGACTCATTTTCAGTAATTCCTTGTCAGATGTCTGGGTCAGTGTTCTAGGATGAGCTCCACATAAGTGCTAACTGACAATAAAACTCTGATACTGCAGTTCGCCAATACGTGTCTGTGGGCTACAGAAACCAAACAACTGCGGTTGAGTAGACACATCAAAGCTCAATAATTAATGAATTTTTTTGCATTAAACTTCCATTTAATAATGATCAGCTGTTTATACGTAGGACCCTCAACACGTCTGAGGTGTATTGCAGTGACATTATCAAGCGTTATACCATTGTTTGTGAAAATATTGTACCTACAATACACAAAAAATATAACAAATATTCGTATCATCAGTCTGACAATGGCTACTTACCCCAACACAGATCTTGCTGTTCCTCTTGGCGAACATTATCAAGCGTTATACCATTGTTTGTGAAAATAATGTACCTACAATACACAAAAAATACAACAAATATTGGTATCATCAGTCTGACAGTGGCTACTTACCCCAACACGGATCTTGCTCTTCCTCTTGGCGAGGTCTTTCCGGAGTCCGTCCAGCAGAATTTTGACGGCGTGCTTGCTGGTAGCGTACATCGATATGTTCCCCATGGGCGGCGACATGTGGGCCAGACCACTGCGGACGGAAGAGATGCTGCTCAAAACTTTCATGTTGTGTGAGGCAGTAGACTGACAAAGCTGCTGTTTAAACCTCTCAGTCGAAAGGAAGGTTCTTAATGATTTCATCCTTTATGGATTACAGTGTAATATTGTAAGTATAATTAGAACGAATAAACACACATTATATATATATATATATATATATATATATATATATATATATATATATATATTTGTGTGTGTGTGTGTGTGTGTGTGTGTGTGTGAGGTAACGGTTATAAGCGCAGTTATTCCTATTTGTGACCGAGGACAACGTACTGAGCAACGTTGAATTAGTAGTTACATCATTTGCGGACTAGTAGCTATAGTCATTAGGCACAGTAGGTTTTTAGGTTTCAAGTACAGGAGCAATCTATCAATGTGCCTTATCCCCTGTACAGGAGGTCAGATGTTGCTGTGTGGACACCTGGATGCAAAACGGTGAGTCTATACTGACAGTTCACTTAGTGGTGCAGTTACGACTGTGCTGAAAACACCAGATAGCAAATTATGTGACATTTTAATAGGAAGGTGCTGAGGAAAAACTTGTAACACACTGAAGTGGATATAGACAAGATTCCAATGATCACAATGCACTAAACACATTAGCATCATACTGCTAATGTGTAGTATATTTTGGGAGATGAATGTCAAACTATATATTTAAAGAAGCAAGTCACTCATAGAAAAACAAAAGTAACTGTGCCTAGAAACCCACATGAGTTTTAAAAGTTTGCTAGAAAGATTTCGTAGTAGTCGATCGAAATAAATCATGATAAACAATTACTGACACTGGCTATGCATCAACTCTCGTAATGGCAGTCTAAAGGCGATATCTTGAAACAAAGCAATAAATACAGGAAATTAAAGAACATAGGAGATAAAAACTAGTCAGGGAGAGAGGAAGCGAGAAGCTGAATAAAAAGAAAATAAATGTTACATGTATTTGCTGTTAGTGAGGAAATAATTGAATACACAGATGATAGGTGAAAACCACTTGCGAATTGAATGGGAGCTGTAAAACAACCAAAGAAAATGCCGAATTACTGCATGTACGGAAGGAGGTAAATTGACCGACAAAGGAAGTAAATGAAAAACTTCCTGAAGGTGGCACACGAAGGTGTATAACCGTTATATGTCAGACTTCGACGAACAGGACGCGTTATATGTAGGCCATATCGCCTTGTCACAAGGAGTACCAGTTGCTGGCGCTGCCTACCTGCTGATGTGAATGATGACGCCGTCGTCGACGCCCCTGCTCAGCATGTCCTGCACGGCTTCCCTGGTGCAGATGCTCAGGCCCAGTACGTTCACATCCAGAATGCGCTTCCAGTCTTCTGTTTTACCAGCTATTAAAAAATAAAGCTCTTAGCAAGGGTCCAGCGTACACGAAACAGATGCGGCAAAGCTTATAGTTCAACGTCTCAGAAGCTCGACTTAAAAAGCGACGGTTCTTGTGCATGTCTCACATCGCTTGCCCATAGCTTCCGTCAATGAATGGAACTAATGAAGTGGACTTGGCAGCATCAGCGTCGACCCTACTTGCATGAAGCAGCCACTTTGAACACTGATTAATCGAAGCTAATCGTGGTGATGCATGTGCATGGGAAGGGCAGTACAACAATTACACTAAATACTATTCCTTAGCTGAGATACAGTGTTCGTTGAACACTTACAAAGCAATAGGAAACGAGTATTAAGTGCTTAAATCAGAACGAAAGTGTGCGCTGGTGTTCACAACCAAATTCAGATATTATAAAGCATCAGTTAATATAAAAGTTACAAAAATGTAATAAAAAAGCTCGGTATGGTTAAGATTAGCTTGAGACAGAAATGCCAGCAATGAAGAGCAACGATGGAGCATGAGGTGCTTCACCTAGCCTGACGTATGTGTTTGATCATGTACATGGAGAAAAGATCTCGTTCCTGTGGAAGTAAATCAGATGTGAGCTTTTGAACGCTCAAAAACATAACGAAGTGAACCATATGATACCTTTCAGCCAGAACACGCGACGGATGACATACAAACAACGGAAATGAACTAATACTTGGACGAGATGTCTGAAAGTAACTGACACAGCTATATCAAAGTCCAAAGGCGCTTGTAAAATGGAAATAGTGAGCTTGGTATGCATAAAAAATAAACAGAAATCAGTGAAATTTTTATTTCTCAGTGACAAAATGGAAACCGAAGGGTCATTTGCACAGAACAAAGATGGTTGAAAGTCTCTTACTGCCATCACGATAGAACGTAAAGGAGTCGTACGACAGTTTTATATCATTCCAAAGTAGTTTGCACCAGAATATTCGACATCTGGCGCGACGAAAACAATTTCTCTAAATTGTGCACAGGCAGCAGTTGCCAAAATTAAATAAATACCACACATCTTTGCTTGAGATCCAGGTCTAGTAAGGTAACTAAATAAAAGTGAAGTTGACAAATCTTCCTCTGCGGGTAATTCCTCATCTTCTATTCAAAAGGAATAAGTTTCAAACCATCATCCGGTAACTACAACGAAAGCTTTCGTGCTTTTTCAAATACTCTTGAGACAAAAATCAGGATGCTCAGCATTAGAGTCGACTCTCTGAAATATCTTAATCCAACTGAGAATCAGTGGTCTGACAAGGGAATGAAGGAAGAAGGAAGGAAGATCCGGGTTTAACGTCCCGTCAGCATCGAGTTCATTAGAGACAGAGCATAAGCTTGGATTATGTCAAGGCCGTTGAAGGAAATCGGCCACGCCTTTTTAAACGAACCATCCCGACATTTGCCAAAAACGATTTAGGAATATCACAGTAAACTTGAATCTGGATGGCCGGAGAAGTATTCGAACCGTCGTCCTTCCGACTGCGAGTCCAGTGTTAACCACTACGCCGCGTCACTCGGTGACTCCATTCCGACACGTCGAAACCCACCCCGAAATTTTTTGCGCACGAAGAATACATTGAAAGAAATGCACGTCAAAACCTTAGATGCTAAGATGCACTAGAATTTTTGTTGTTGTTGTTGAAGTTATTCGATTTTGTCGCACGAAGAACCGCTTATGACAGGGCTTTGTAAAACCCTTCCTGCCTGTCGTGCAATCGGCCGTGACTAAAGAGCGTAGCGCCCCGTTGTGTTAATATCCGCAGTGACATAGGAGAATTTGAAGTTTCTAAACCATACAAAAAATGTCACGTGTCGTTAATGTTGTAAATGGGAGATAGTTCTTATCGACAGCTAAACTGTTTCATATGTAATTCTTAAGAAGGTGACTAGCGGAGGAACGTAAATCAAGGCAGTTCTTGATGTTACATTACAGATGACTTTCACTAATCGTGACTTTAATTTATTGAAATGAAATATTTTTTTACACATACATCACTTCATAACAATTACTGTTACACAATTCTTAACTTAATTGTTGAATTCTGTATATCTTAGTAACAATGAAACAGTTCCTTGTTTATTCCCTACAGTCGTCACAATAAAGGGAAGTTTCAACTGAATAACGAAAACAAAAATTTTCCTAACATCAAGCACACCCGACGAAAGAAAAATTTTCCTAACATCAAGCACACCCGACGAAAGAAAAATTGGTGTTCCAGGCACAGTAGCTACTAGTTCTATTCAGACAGAATTACTGTGGAGTGAGAAATGGCCTTAGCTGTTGCTTTGCTTAATGCGCTCCACATCGAGCATACGTAATGGAAACCGTAAAAGAAAGGTGCCGATGCAACTGACACTGAACAAGTGACTTAAATTTAAAAGTATTGTTCTCCTAATGAACCTCAAATGACACCTAGCCATCGGAAATTAAACTGTCCGACAATTTCCTTAAAAATAATTTCCATAATCGAAACAATTCTTTATCGATAGTCACATTGCTTATTGCAGGTTGATTCTGAATTATATCAACAACCTTTTCGTTGTCCCCCTGAAAGACAAAGGTATAGTATCGGCCAAGCCAAGAGTCCAACAAAAGCAAATAATTAATATCTGCAAGTAGTTAGAAACTGTTTCGAATGAAATGTTAAAATTATTATAAGATTTTGACCACTAAACAGATTTTTATTTTTATTTTTGGTCCTAATATGCCTTGATGTCCCTGAAGGTAAATATAGAGCTTCAAATACAGTACAGGGAGGTACTCATACTTATCACATTCATTGTTGTATATGAATGTGTCATAGATTAATCTATTACACTACAGACTGTCTTTTTCACCTCAAAATGACGAAGTGCGGTTTGCACGCTGTTCTTTCAAGAAGCGTGACTGATCGGCGTTAGACACAGCAGATCTGGGGATAACAGCAAGCTTCATCTTCACGTTGGCAACGAATAAATCGCATCTCGTCTACATCTTTACTTGAAGTGGACTTCGTTACTTTGCATCTTCCTATACTATATGATGCCTTGACTCTACTTAAAGAGGTTGAAGCAGACTTCAAATTGGGAGCGTTCATCTCAACTGCGATTCAGAGGGTCCATTCTCATGGACCTCCATCAGTAATGGTGTACTGTCTCTCACGAGCAGCTCTACATTGTTCACATCTCAAGCAGATTCCTCTAAAGAAATGTTGTTCATGTTATTTATTCAAGTTTGTGAATTTATGTTGGTTATTAACGGGGTGTAATGAAGTTTTGTGGTCACCTGTACAGCAAATCTTTCGGACTGTTTTTCTTTCACAGTTCTGCGATTTTCATTTTTTCGTCTATTAATATCTTAGTGCTAGTCTTCATTTCATTTATCCACTTTACATTCAGATTTGACGAAGCAAAACCCGGTTTGCACATTGATTAACATCAAGTGTTAAACACAATGGATATCAATTTAGTTTCATATCCAGTGGTAATACCTGCGCTGCCGCAAAAACATCTGGTATTTATTACGGATATTAAAGGAGTTTAACATCTGAATGAACAGTGACTGCGGACAGTCAAACCATCAACGAAAACTTATGTGGCAGATGCACACGTAAGTCGAAGATCGATTGTGAACTTATGCAGCATGCTGGATGCACCGGGATGGAAGATTGTAATCTCTTTGGTTATAGTTGTCTAGTCCTCAAAAATTTGTAAAGTTGTGTTATACACATAACTGTTAATAGTGGAAGTGCTCACATCAGAAAGTGTGTTAGAGAATCACTGAATATAGTTCTCCAAAGTGGTGACCCTGACGTGATGTTGCAAATGCACACATAAATCGAGGATCGATTGTGAACTTACCCAGCTTAAGTTCACAGTCGTTCTTCGATTTATGTGTCAACCGGCACATCAACTCCCTCTCCTTTTTTTGAGAGAGTTGTAGCTCGGCCATATTTGCCAAATATTCATAACAATCGGCACAAAAAGTTCTTATTATAATATTACAGTGTTGTGGAGCTGTAAGTACTATGAGTGCAAAACAATGCAGAATACAAGAAAAGATAAAGGTATTGCGAGAGCAAGGTAATAGCAGATAAAAGGATAATGATCAAGCAACTGTGGACACAAGGGAACACCGCTGACCACTGGCTTGCAGGAGCGTGACTGCACTACTTGTGGGGCAGCCTGTGAAGGGGAAGGACTGTCGAAATGCTCAGAAGAGGGATGGCTAGGGGCAGACAAGAACTCATGCTCAAGGGCAGGCTGTTGATCCTCAATTTATGCCGGTTTAAGGCGGTCAACTGCATCGTGTCCCGCTTTCCTTCCTATCAATTTCTAACAATCACCAGAAAAGAACTCACATGCTGCGGGGGCGAGTGGTGGCTTGACCATACCGTCTTTCATCCTAACTACTTTACAAGTAAAGACTTACCTGTGGTAGAAAAATTGCTTAGTACCATGTCGGATAGGAGCTATACGCTGAAGGCCACGCATGTGAGATTGGAAGTGTTGCAAAATTTCGGAATATTCTCCAACCAATAAACGTGAAGGAGGGGTAGGGGAAAAATTCATTAGCTACACTCAGAGCCTCATTGTACACCAGCTGCACGGAGGAACATCCCAAATCGCCCTCGATAATAGTCCTTAAGCCCAGTATCACTAATAGGAGTGCAGCGGTCCAGGACTATGCCTGACAAGACAGAATAGCCTTTAAAGTGCGGTGCATACGCAAAGACTGTCCCATTACTGGCGCGGTGGAAGCTAGTAGTTTTGACATGCTTGCATCCGCACAAACGTAAGAGTTCCTCGAACTGCTGACAAACTACCTGCTTCCATCTGACGCTATCAACTGGGGAATACCGAAACGGGAAATCAGGAGGAAGGAATAGCAGATGGGACTCAAATAGCTCAGATATCGGAAACAAGAATCGCCTCAGGCCACCTAGAGAATCGGTATACCATAATAACCAAGAAACGGAGGCCCTCTGAGGGTGTTAGGGGACATATATACATGGAGGTGAGCAAATCCTTCTGATGGTTTAGGAAACGTTTCTACAGGGGCAGATATGTGTCGGGAGATCTTACAGTTCTGACACTGAATGCAACTTCATGCAAAACGACGAGAATCTTTCTGCATCCCTGGCCACAAAACTTTATCTGATATCAACTTTGCGGATGCCCTGATTTCATGATGTGATAAATTGTGGAATGCATAGAAAACAGCACGACGCCAACCTGGTGGGATGAAAGGACGGGCCCTGTCGCTCGGCGTGTCACAACAGAAATAGAGTGCCGGTCCCTGTAGTGGCCCTTGCTCAGGATGCAGTCCAGTGGAAGCAGGGATTGACCGGCCGTTCGGGAGGAAACGGTCAGCCTCGACAGCAAGTGCTGCCTGTCAGTAACAGACATGTCTATATAGTTACGGGATACACAGTCAGTTATCGCATTCTTTTGTCCTCGAAAGTGTTGGATATCCGTAGACAATTGCACGATAAAATCAGCTTGACGTACCAGGCAGGGTGAGTTGAGCTCAGTAACATGTATAAAAATAGCAATCAGGGTTTTGTGACCTATGTAAATCTTGAGCACTTGGCTGTCCAGACATGGCCAAAAGTGTTTAAACTGCCAAGTAAATAGCCAAGATTTCCCTCTTCCTCCGACAGATTCTTAGAAAAATATGACAAAGATTGCCATGTGGACGAAACGAAGTGCTGTAACGCAGCACCCACGGCGGTCTGACTCACATTTGCCATCAAGGCGATGGGGGGCCCAGGGACGTGGTGACCAAGCAGTTGTGGCACCTGCTACAGCTATTTTCAAAGCCTCGTAAGCTTTAGTGGTCTCCAGATTCCAAGGGACTTTCCTGTTACCTATCGTGTTCTTTCCCTTAAGCGATTCATTAATAGGGGCTTGCATCTCAGCTAAATGTGGTAAATGTCGTCGGACGTAACTGAGCATTCAAAGGAAACGGCGGAGCCCTTTAAAGGCTACAGGATGTGGCATCCGCATGATATCTGCTACCTTAAGTGTATTTGAAGAAATGCCAGACTCTGTGATAATGTAACCTAGGAACTCAATCTTCTGTCTTCCAAAGAAACACTTGTCTATATTTATCTTGATGCTGTACTTGTTCAACCCTCATAGTACTGCACACATATCTTTGATGTGTTCCGCTACTGTGTTAGAAAATTCCATCATGTTGTCATTACAACAGAAAATGAAAGGCAGACTATGCAGTGCTTCGTCCCTAAAACGCTGCTAAATATGGTGTGCGTTTCGAAGGCCAAAAGGCATAAAATTATGCTGAAAAAGACCAAATGGCGTTGCCACAGCTGTCTTATGTGTGTCTCGATCTGCCATCGGAATATGTGCAAAAGCCTTCGTGCAATGAATGACACTGAAGAAACTATCACCAGTCAAATTATTGTTGAAGTCAGACACATTGGAAACTAGGTTTCTGTCAGACACAGTGCGATCGTTGAGACCCTTATAATCCCCACAAATGCGCCATGTTCCGATTTTTCGTTTTTACCATTTGCAAGGCGATGTTCAAGCACTGCGTGACCTAGACACTGCCACATCATAAATCATTTCATCAAACGCTTCTTCAGCGGTGTGGAACTTTTCAGGAGGTAAGCGCCCAGGCCTACGAGCCACGGGTGGACCAGGAGTTATACGTATGTGGTGCGTAGTAGAGTGCGTCACTGCACCCTGGGCCACAACAGGATTTGTCAGTTCTGGGACTCTGGCGGAAGCAGCTGACCGAGGTCGTTGTCCCCTGCCGGCGAGTCCAAGAAGGAGGGCGCAGAGGAAGGGGAACTGGCTCCATCAAACAGGTACCGTTACTCCGCAAGCTTGTTTTCTAACTCCTGTTCCCGTGTTGCCTCATTCAATTTCAAATCGGTGTTTTCTTCACGTAGTGTAGCAACATTCCGCACTTCCTTGGCGTACAAGACGTTGATCTGATTTCGCAGATTTTTCCGTTAAGCGTTGCATATTCCACCTGTAATAAAGAAAGCTCGGAATTATCAAGCGACGGTTGAGAAAAATCAATCTGTCAGTACCCGACGCAATGCCACGCAGCATGAAAATGGTTCCACTTGCGTAAGCCAAAGCTGTCCTCATGTGGACCACAAGAGCGGAATTTTAATGTTTGAAAATCTGTTACCGTCGGTGTCCTGGTCAACGTATGCAGAAGCAGCAGACGCCTCTACAACACCAAAAGCGGACGGCAAAACTGGATCTTTGTCTTCGCGTCGAAAGGGTTCATTGGTGAATAGTGTGTAGCACGACGGAGAAAATGAGAAAAATCCTTTCAGTACGGGGTCACCACTTTGGAGAACTATATTCATTAGGTACTCTCAAAGCCTCCCCGTACACCAGCTGGGTCGAGGAACATCCCAAAGCGTTCTTGACAACAGTCCTTAAGTCCAGTAGCACTAGTGGGAGCGCAGCAGTCCAGGATTCTGCCTCACTAGATGGAGCATCCTTTAAAGTGCGGTGCATTCGCAACCGCCATTCCATTACTGGCGGAGTGCTAGCTCGTAGTTTTGAGATGCTTACATCCACACAAACGCACAAACGCAGGAGTTCCAAAGACAACTGACAATTTGCCTCCTATCTGATATCAACTGTGGAATACTGAAACTGGAAAACCAAGAGGAAACAATAGTACGCGTGACTGAAACAGCTGAGGTGTCAGAAACAGAAACTGCCTCAGGCCACCTAGAGAATCAGTGCACCACAGTAACCAAGAGACGGATGCCTTCTGAGGGGGGTAGGGGACAAACAATATCTACATGTAGGTGAGAAAGTCTCCCTGCTGTTGTAGGATTATACAGGGACAAATATGTGTCGGGAGATCTTAAATGTCTGACAGCAGCTTCATACCCAACGACGACAATCTTCCTGCACCCCACGCCACACGACTTCATTTTGCAGATGCCATGATCCCTCGGTGTGATCAATTGTGGAATGCACAGAAAACGGCATGAATCCTACCTGGTGGAATGAAAGGACGCGCCCTGTTGCCTGACTTGTCACAACAGATGCCGAGTGCAGATACCTGTAGTGGCACTTGCTCAAGATGCAGTCCAGTGGAAGCAGGGTTTGATCGGCAACTGAGGAGGGAAGGGTTAGCCTGTTGCGCGGCAGCCACTCCTGCGCAGTCAATACCAGATACAGTTACAGGACTGACAGTCAGTTGCCACATTCTGCCGTTCTGGAATGTGTTGGATATCCATAGAGAATTGTGCGATAAAATCAGCTTGGCCTACCTGGCGGGGTCAATTGAGTTTACTAACATGTTTGAAAACTGCAACCAGGAGCTTACGATCTGTGAAAATTTGAACGCTTGTCCCTTCAACATTGGCCAAAAGTTTTTAAACCGCCAAGTGAATGGCCAAGAGGTCCCTGTCGAAAGCACTCCAGTGCTTCTGTTTCTCCGATATGTTCTTCAATAAATTTGCCAAACGCTGCCATGTGGACGAAACCATTTGCTGTAACCCAGCATCCACGGCGGTCTGACTCGCATCTACCATCACAGCAATGGGGGCCCCAGGGACAGCGTGAGCAAGCAGCGTGGCGTATGCTAAACCTATTTTCAAAAGCTATTTTCAAAGCTCTCATAAGCTTTAGTGGTCTCCAGGTTCCAAGGGACTTTCCTGTTATCTAAGGTGTTCTTGCCATTAAGCAGTTCATTAATAGGGCCTTGCGTCTCAGCTAAATGTGGTAAATATCGGCGGAAGTAATTGAGCATTCCAAGAAATCGGTGGAGGCCTTTACAGGTTATAGGAAGTGGCATCCGCATGATATGTGCTACCTTAACTGGATTGCATCTTGAGCAAGGGCCACTACAGGTATCTGCATCCCACATCTGTGAACTTATGTGGCATGCTGGATGTACTGGTATGGACGATTAATCTCATTGGTTGTCTATTGTTTGATCACCAAAAAGTGTCTTGAAGTTGCAAAGTATATAAAAATTCACTTGACGCCTTCCTGAGAGACAATCTCCACTCATTCCAAATTAATGATATAATTGTAGACCAGATGTGGCTTAAATTCAAAGTAATAGTATCGGCAGCAATTGGGAGGTTTATACCAAATGAACTAACAAACAACGGAGCTGATCCTCCTTGGTACACAAAACGGGTTAGAACATTCTTGCAGAAACTACGAAACAAACATGCAAAATTTAAACGCAAAATCCCCAAGATTGCCGATCCTTTACAGAAGCTCGAAACATAGCGCGGAGTTCAATGGAGACTTTGTCTCGAAACCTGGCAGAAAATCCAAAGAGGTTCTGGTCGTATGTGAGGTATGTCAGTGGCAACAAACAATCAATGCCTTCTCTGAGCGGTAACAATGGCGATACTATCGAAGACAATGCTGCCAAAGCATATTTACTAAACACAGTCTTACGAAATGCCTTCACAAAAGAAAACGAACTAAATATTCCGGAATTCGAATCGAGAACAGCTGCCAACATGAGTAACGTAGAAGTAAATATCCTCGAAGTAGTGAAGCAACTCAAATCACTTAATATAAGCAAGTCTTCTGGCCCACACCGCAGACCAATTAGGTTCCTTTCGGAGTATGTTGATGCATTAGCTCTATACTTAACAATCATATACAACCGTTCGCTCGACGAAAGCTCCGTACCGAAAGACTGGAAAGTTGCACAGGTCACACCAATATTCACGAAAGGTTGTAGGAGTATTACAGGCCCATTTCGTTAACGTCGATATGCAGCGGGATTTTAGAACATAGACTGTGTTCGAACATTATGAATTACCTCGAAGAAAACGGTCTATTGCCGGCCGCGGTGGTCTCGCGGTTCTAGGCGCGCAGTCCGGAACCGTGCGACTGCTACGGTCGCAGATTCGAGTCCTGCCTCGGGCATGAATGTGTGTGATGTCCTTAGGTTGGTTAGGTTTAAGTAGTACTAAGTTCTAGGGGACTGATGACCACAGCAGTTGAGTCCCACAGTGAACCATTTTTTTAAAAAAAAGCTCTATTCACACAGTCAACGTGGGTTTAGAAAACATCGTTTCTGTGAAACACAACTAGCTCTTCATTCACATGAAGTGTTGAGTGCTATTGACAAGGGATTTCAGGTTGATTCCGTATCCCTGGATTTCCGGAAGGCTTTTGACACTGTACCATGTAAGCGACTCGTAGTAAAATTGCGTGCTTATGGAATATCGTCTCAGTTATGTGACTCGATTTGTGATTTCCTGTCAGAGAGGTCACAGTTCGTAGTAATTGACCGAAAGTCATCGAGTAAAACAGAAGTGATTTCTGGCGTTCCCCAAGCTAGTGTTATAGGCCCTTTGCTGTTCCTTATCTATATAAGCGATTTTTGGGATAATCTGAGCAGCCGTCTTCGGTTGTTTGCAGATGACGCTGTCGTTTATCGACTAACAAAATCATCAGAAGCTCAAAACAAACTGCAAAACAATTTAGAAAAAATATGTGATTGGTGCGAAAACTGGTAGTTGACCCTAAATAACTAAACGTGCGAGGTCGTCCACGTGAGTGTTAAAAGGCACTCTTTAAACTTCGGCCACGATAAATCAGTCTAATCTAAAAGCCGTAAATTCAACTAAATACCTAGATTTTACAATTACGAACAACTTAAATTCGAAAGAACACATAGAAAATGTTGTGGGGAAAGCTAACCAAAGGCTGCGCTTTATTGGCAGGAAACTTAGAAAATGTAACAGACCTACTACACTACGCTTGTCCATTATCTTTTAGAATACTGCTGCGCAGTGTGGGATCCTTACCAGGTAAGACTGACGGAGTAAATCGAAAAGTTCAAAGAAAGGCAGTACGTTTTGCATTATCGCGAAATATGGGAGAGAGTGACACAGAAATGATACAGGATTTGGGCTGGAAATTATTAAAAGAAAGGCGTTTTTCGTTGCGACGGAATCTTCTCACGAAATTCCAATCACCAACTTTCTCCTCCGAATGCGAAAATATTTTGTTGACACCGACCTACATAGGGCGGAACGATCACCATGATGAAATAAGGGAAATCAGAGCTCGTAAGGAAAGATACAGGTGTTCATTCTTTCCGCGCGCTACACGAATTTGGAATAATAGAGGATTGTGAACGTGTTTCGATGAACAGAAAGAGGATCGTTGAATATAGTTCTCCAAACTGATATTCGCTTTACAAATTACGATCGCTTTGACTTGTGTTATCTATTTACCGGTGCGCCATCTACCAAAGATAAGCGCGTCCCATATTTTTCATGTGCAGCTTGGTACAACTCTTGTAAAGTTGTACTATTCTCTAGCCACCTGCTGAACTACGAGTTTGACAGTTTCCAAAATTTTTTATTTATTTGCTGTGCGTCTTAGTAGCTAAAATTGGGACAGGATCTGTCTTAAGACGTCTTCTTCCTGCAAAAGAAATTTCAGAGCATGTTCCCATAAATCAGATTGTACAATTCCCTTACGAGATGACCTTGAAGTCGAAAGAACGTTGTATTCTGAACTTCCATTCAGTCCCCTTAGTTACGGACAGTGTCTTTGAAAATCACATCACAATGGTGAAATTCTAATGCAGCTACAATAACTCACACATGCTTAAAAATAATAAAAAACTAAAATTCCAATGATTGTAATCGCGCTCAAGGATTGTTGCTCAAATACCTATAACGCTGCTACGTATCTATAGGAATGCATTTGGATACTTACAGATCAGATCAGCATCATTGCCAACGCCAGCGTTGTTAATCAAGATATCGACACCTTTCAAGTTCTCTTTGATCCATTTAAAGGCTGCGAGAATGCTTTCCTCTTTGCTGACGTCACCCTCAATAGCATGAAGCTTCCCCGGGGCGTCTTTCAACTCGAGGGCCTGAAATGAAAGACTACATTGATTTCTACTGTCCTCCAGTCCAAAATAAGTGTTTTAAAAAATAATCCCATGACTGAAATGAGCAGTCCACACCACATCGCAAGCTGGTGACATGGAGAAAGTGTATGAAGAATCTAATCAACTAGTCAAATGCATGAAAGGAAAGGAAAATACAGGTGTCGTGAGAGACTGAAGTGGCACAGAAATTTTATGCAAGGGTACATACAGGGAAAGGGACGAGGACGGGAACTCATTGGGTTCCTTTCAACAATTATAAGAAACACATTCTTAAATAGGCTTAACCCACATGGAACTACGATTCCAGCCGACGATCAAGTTAAGGAAATAGTTACTGGACTGAAAAGCTGAAAATCATAAAAATGTGAAGGATTAAATATATACCAATATCGAAAAGAATCTGACATTTGTGAGGTACTTGTATGTAGAACTGAGGGAAGTCATACACGACTCGGACTTCATAAGGATACTTACAGTAATTATACCTATGTTCATATCATTTGTAGAGTTGAAGGAAGCTCTTGACAATGTTGACTGGAATGAAATCTTTTGAAATTCTGAAGGCAGAGAAGATACAACAACAGGAGCGGATGGCTAGCTTCAACTTGTACAGAAGCCAGATGGCAGTTATAAGAGTCGAGGGGCATGAAAGGGAAGCTGTGGTTACGAAGGGAGTGAGACAGGATTGCAGGGTATACACCATGTAATTCAATTTGTACACTGACCAAGTAGAAGAGGAAACCAAAGAAAATTTTGGAGTAGGAATTAAAGTTCAGGGAGACGAAAAAAAAAACTTTGAGGTTTTCCGATGACATTGTAATTCAGTCAGAGACAGCAAAAGACTTGGAAGAGCAGCTGAATGGAATGGGCAGTGTGTAGAAAGAAGGATATAAGCTGGAAATCAACAAAAGGAAAATAAGGATAATGGAATGTGGTCTAATTAAACCAGGTGACGCACAGAGAATTAGTTTAGGAAACGGGACTCTAATAGTAGTATTTGAGTTTTACTAATGGAGCAGCAAAATAAGTGGTGATGTCCGAAGCTGGAAAGATATAAAATGTGGAATGGCAACTAAAGAGTTTCTAAATAAATGAAATTTGTTCACTTAGAATATTAATTTAAATGTTAGAAAATGTTCTCTGAAACTGAAATTTTCTGGCAGATTAAAACTTGTGCCGGGCTCTGACTCGATTTCGGCACCTTTGCTTGCGCTCTGCCGACAGATCTACCCAAACACGCCCCGTCATCACAGCTTTACTTCCGCCAGTACCTCGTCTCCTACTTTCCAAACTTCACAGAAGGTATCCTGCGAACCTTGCAGAACTAGCACTCTTGGAAGAAAGGATATTGCGGGGACATGGCTTAACCATAGCCGGGGGATGTTTCCAGAATGAAATTTCCACTCTGCAGCAGGGTGTGAGCTGATCAGCAGGGTGTGAGCTGATATGACACTTCCTGGCAGATTAAAACTGTGTGCCTGATCGAGACCCGAATGAGGAACCTCTGCCGCGTTCGAGTCTCGGACCGGTACACAGGTTTAATCTGCCAGGAAGTTTCATATCAACGCACACTCTGTTGCAGAGTGAAAATTTAATTCTAGAAACTTCTCTGAAAGTATTTGTATGGATTGTAGCCAAGGATGTGAGTGAAACAGCGACGATAAACAGTGGCAGCGCGGTTTGAGTCGCCATGTCACGGATTGCGTGGCCGCTCCCGCTGTAGGTTCGATTCCTCCTCGGGTATAGATGTGTTTGTTGTTCTTAGCATAAGTCACTTTAAGTTGAAGTTTGTTGAAGTAGTTTGTAAGGCTGGGGATCGATGGCATCAGCAGTTTGGCCCCTTAGGAATTCACACACACACACACACACACACACACACACACACACACATACACACGCACGCACGCACACACACACACACACACACACACACACATACACACACACACACACACACAGGAAGAAAACCGAATGTTATAAAATGTGGTGCTACAGAAGAACACTAAAGATTAGAAGGATAGATTACATAACTAATGAGGAGGTACAGAACAGAACTGGGGATAAAAGACTTTGTGGTACAATCTGACTAGGAGGTATAGGTTGGTATGACAAGCTCTGAGGCATCAAAGGATCCCTGATTTAGTGTTGTACGGAAGTGTAGGGTAGTAAAAATCGTAGAGGGAGACCAAGAGATGAATACAGTACGCAGATTCAGAAGGAACTAAGTTGCAGTAATTATCCGGAGACAAAGAGGCTTGCACAGGTTAGAGTAGCAGGTAAGCTGCATAAAATCAGTTTTCGGACTGAAGATGATGACGACGACAACGACGATGACGACGACGTCAGCGACAACAACAACAATAACAGCCAGTCTTGATTGGCATGGTGAGAAATGTCGCGAAACCGAAGAGGATGCAGCTGTAGGGAGAGTTCATCATACAGCTTGAATGCTTTATGATCAGAGATGCTGTTGGTATCGTAAGTGTTTCAGATGTACGGGCATCAGATGAGAATGACTGAACCTAAAGTAAACGAAGAAACAAACATAATTTGATGCTTATCACGGCAAGAAACAGTGAGAAGAAATTAATGCGGCTTTATGAAGCTGCACATTGGATGAAACGTTTTTGCCGAAGCGAGATCTTCAACATTAAAATTGTTTCAGCATACTTTTCTACTCTGTTCGCTTCAGGATACTATGCTGTAACCGCGTTCTGCGGCACATACCTCATATATCGTGGATACTGTGATTAGAGGTAATGCTATGCTTGCTAGGAACATTCCTGACGTTAATTTCGTTTCCGTAAAACATTACTGAAATATTTAGCGGACCGGTTACATACGGGCGAAGATTTTCCAGAAAATAGTACGTTGATTAGAAGTGACGAAGTGGTAAGGAACTCTCACTTTTCTTCCGACGATTTCTCCTCATTAAAAAGTGATAATGAGTTGCGTTTGTCATCAGTCCAATCACAATCTGCCAGATAAATCTGAGCCTTCCATGCCATCCGTTGACTTCGAAACATGAAGTCATAAGAAGCTCTAAAATATAGCACGAACGTGATTTCAAAATGGTCAGCAATTTCGTTGGCCGCTCCCATGGCGCCCAAATGATTAACATGTAATACAAAATCGTACAAATTCTTAGTAATAAGCTAGTGGAGCAAGGTGAAAAACTCGGGTTTATGGACGTAAACAAAAGTAACAACCCTAAAATTACAACAGAAAAAATTACAAATGAAACAACCCGAGGAACGCTGCAGAATTGTTGGCTTCAAATACGCAAAGGAAAGAAAAAGAAAATACGCTAACCAAATTTAAGAGCAATCGAAAACATCACATGATGTAGCTCAGTTGAAAATGCGGATACAAAAATCGATAGCACTAACGAGACACAGTATCGAAAAGATCACTTGGGCGTAGCTCAACTTAAAAAAACTATACCAACATAAAAACGCAAAAACCGATAGCAATAGAAAAAAATTATAATAATAAATATACCAACACAGGTAGACAAAATTAAAGAAATGCCATGTAGAAATAATCACTTCATCTACTTCACTCAACTGAACAGACTGATGCCAATTCAGAAAGCTAAAAAATGCTAAAACTAAACTGCGCCCGAACAGGCCATGAAGGCCCAACGGTACCGACCGGCCGCCGTGTCATCCTCAGCCCTCAGGCGTCACCGGATGCGGATATGGCTGTCGGGTTGGACTGGCACTTGATTGGGTAGGTCTGCCCTACGCTGTTGACGTTACCAGGAGAAACGTTGTTGTGATGCCTCGTGGAAGGAGGAGAAATACGTACCATCACGTTTCCGACTTCGATAGCGCTTAACTTCTGAGATATGACGGAAACCGGTGTTACCACTGCGGCAAGGCCGTTGGCCAGAAAGCTAAAAACGGAAACCAATAGCGAGAACAAACGAAAGATGCTTAAAATTTACAGCTCCACCCCAAAAAAGAAATACCAATGTAGAGAGCCAAAACTCGCGCGTACTAAGGAAACATAATGTCAGAAACATGATTTGTCCTGTTATACAGCTCAAATTAAAACTCCGTTATCAATACTAAAATTCAAAAACGTATGGTAGTACAGGAAGACAAGAAAACGATAATTCACGAAGCGAAAATATTCGACAACCAGCGAAACGCTGTATCGAAAAGATTAATAATGGTCATACACTCCTGGAAATTGAAATAAGAACACCGTGAATTCATTGTCCCAGGAAGGGGAAACTTTATTGACACATTCCTGGGGTCAGATACATCACATGATCACACTGACAGAACCACAGGCACATAGACACAGGCAACAGACCATGCACAATGTCGGCTCTAGTACAGTGTATATCCACCTTTCGCAGCAATGCAGGCTGCTATTCTCCCATGGAGACGATCGTAGAGATGCTGGATGTAGTCCTGTGGAACGGCTTGCCATGCCATTTCCACCTGGCGCCTCAGTTGGACCAGCGTTCGTGCTGGACGTGCAGACCGCGTGAGACGACGCTTAATCCAGTCCCAAACATACTCAATGGGGGACAGATCCAGAGATCTTTCTGGCCAGGGTAGTTGACTTACACCATCTAGAGCACGTTGGGTGGCACGGGATACATGCGGACGTGCATTGTGCTGTTGGAACAGCAAGTTCCCTTGCCGGTCTAGGAATGGTAGAACGATGGGTTCGATGACGGTTTGGATGTACCGTGCACTATTCAGTGTCCCCTCGACGATCACCAGAGGTGTACGGCCAGTGTAGGAGATCTCTCCCCACACCATGATGCCGGGTGTTGGCCGGGTGTGCCTCGGTCGTATGCAGTCCTGATTGTGGCGCTCACCTGCACGGCGCCAAACACGCATACGACCATCATTGGCACCAAGGCAGAAGCGACTCTCATCGCTGAAGACGACACGTCTCCATTCGTCCCTCCATTCACGCCTGTCGCGACACCACTGGAGGCGGGCTGCACGATGTTGTGGCGTGAGCGGAAGACGGCCTAACGGTGTGCGGGACCGTAGCCCAACTTCATGGAGACAGTTGTAATTGTCCTCGCCGATACCCCAGGAGCAACAGTGTCCCTAATTTGCTGGGAAGTGGTGGTGCGGTCCCCTACGGCACTGCGTAGGATCCTACGGTCTTGGCGTGCATCCGTGCGTCGCTGCGGTCCGGTCCCACGTCGACGGGCACGTGCACCTTCCGCAGACCACTGGCGACAACATCGATGTACTGTGGAGACCTCACGCCCCACGTGTTGAGCAATTCGGCGGTACGTCCACCCGGCCTCCCGCATGCCCACTATACGCCCTCTTTCAAAGTCCGTCAACTGCACATACGGTTCACGTCCACGCTGTCGCGGCATGCTACCAGTGTTAAAGACTGCGATGGAGCTCCGTATGCCACTGCAAACTGGCTGACACTGACGGCGGCGGTGCACAAATGCTGCGCAGCTAGCGCCATTCGACGGCCAACACCGCGGTTCCTGGTGTGTCCGCTGTGCCGTGCGTGTGATCATTGCTTGTACAGCCCTCTCGCAGTGTCCGGAGCAAGTATGGTGGGTCTGACACACCGGTGTCAACGTGTTCTTTTTTCCATTTCCAGGAGTGTAGTTATGGTGATATTAAGCTATATCTATAATACAGATACTGTGCCTCGACCTCTCAAAGCAAGTAGGCTAGCATGTCGGTCACGGAAGTTTATTTCGACAGGAAAACGTATTCGTAAATAATTCCACATACATATAAACGTTGTTACTGCTTCCGCTCGTTACTAGGGCAACCAAAGATAGTGTTTAGTCACAACGAAAGAAAATGTTTAATTTCTGACTGATGAACCATGTTATCCACCGCAAGAGTACTTCGTCACGGCCCAGATCTAACGGGCTAAGTTTAAAGCTCAAGTTAAGCCCCATTGTCTGTTAGTATATTCCGTATAAACACATTTTGTTTGCTAGATGACGGTGCAGAAATGTATATGTTTGTTTAGAGTTAACAAATACTTATGATACAGTGAAGCACCAGTAAAATCTCGGTTCTTAAGAGACTCGAACTCTCAAACACAAATCAGCTTTAAGTGTCTGATTAATTTGCTGTTGAGATAGTACATTAAACACTACGTGAGGATATATGCGAGAAAACGTGTATTAAGGGTTTTAAATAATGTTTAAAGTTCGTTTGAAGTCGCTAAGCGCTGTCGTTATCAAACGCTGGATGATCATAGTTTGGGAATTGGCACCCAGTTTCGGTACAATCTAGTTTCAACGCATCTCAAGTTTCATTACGTCATATGTCGTGAAATATGTGCCACAGAATAATACAAGGTTTCACCTACATTCTGTGGTCTATATGGATAATATCAACGAAATGTGTTGCTAATAGAGTTAGATGTAAGGAAGTACTACATTGAAACGTCACTCATGATGAGGCAGTTTTACTGTATGAACAGCGAACATATGGTAAGCGATAAAGGTTTCTCGTTTCATCATTCCGTCGGGGTTAGCAGCGAGAAAAAGTGTTACACTGGTGAGAAATTGCGGGTAATGTTTGTTAAAAGTCACTATCTGCTCTTATTCCCAATATTGGAAGAACGTATTGTGGGTATTTGCGCCATGAGTTACACTGCCTCAAGACATATACACAGTTTCTAACTGTAGTAAACCTTTAACATAAGGTTATACCTCATAATATGTAGATTATGACAAAACTAAAATTTTTAAATTTGGTCAGTTATTATATGAAATACTGAAAATTACATTTTTATTGTCGCAGGAAGGCGCCAGATAGGTGACCTGAAATTTGGACCAGGTGCCATGAACCGGGTTAATCATTCAATAGTGCTGGTAGAGAGTCATAAAATAGATAAAGTTAAAAAATACTGTGGACTATTGTAGGCTATCGTATATAACCATAGACTACGGTAATTTCTGTAGAACCTTTGCTCAGTTAAGGTCGTAAATATTTCAGCTATTCGTTAAGTTCATTGCTTACCTAACTGACATTATTTCATGACAATCACTCACTTTAAGTACGCGATCAGTGCTTATTTATTTACACGTCAAGTTGAGGAGCAAATCTACAAGGTCATGGAAAGTGTCAGTACATGAAATTACAACATAAAAGTAATAACAGACAAAATGTTAATGAACCCGAAAAAAGTCAGACCATAGGTTTAAGTAAACGCAATCAACAATACAGCAAGAAGGAGCTTAAATTTTCAAGGAACTCCTCGACAGAATAGATGAGTGACCCATGAGGAAACTCTTCAGTTTAGATTTGAATGCTCGTGGATTACTGCTAAGATTTTTGAATTCTAGTGGTAGCTTATTGAAAATGGATGTAGCAGTATCCTGCACACCTTCCTCCACAAGAGTTAAAGATGTCCGACCCAAATGAAGGTTCGATTTCTGCCCAGTGTTAACTGAGTGAAAGCTGCTTATTCTTGGGAATAAGCTGATATTGTTAACAAGAAACGACAGTAAATTATATATATATATATATATATATATATATATATATATATATATATTGAGAGGCCACTGTCAAAATACCCAGAGTAGTGCGCAGGCAGAGGTCGACAAGAGGTTCGCGAACTCACACCACTTATAGCCCGAACAGCCAGTTTCTGAGCCAAAAATATCCTTTCGGAACGAGAAGAGTTACCTAGAATATAATACCATACGACATAAGCGAGTGAAAATAAGCAAAGTAGACTAATTTTCGTGTCGAACGATTGCTTACTTCAGATATCGTTCGAATAGTAAAAATTGTAGCATTAACTCTTTGAACAAGATCCTGAAAGTGGGCTTTCCACTTCAGTTTACTATCTGAACATCTGGAAATCTGAACTGTTCAGTTTCAGTAATCATATGCCCAGTCTGTGAAAATAAAATTCCAGGATTTGTTGAAATATGTTTTAGAAAATGTAAGAACTGAGTCTTACTGTGATTTAACGTTAGTTTATTTTTTACAAGTCATGAACTTATACCATGAACTACTTGAAATCGAGCCAATGTTGCACACAACATCCATTACTACCAAGCTAATGTCGTCAGTAAACAGAATTATTTTAGAGTTACCCGTAATACTAGAGGAAATATCATTTATACAAATAAGGAACAGGAGTTCATATGGCTCTGAGCACTATGGGACTTAACGTCTATGGTCATCAGTCCCCTAGAACTTAGAACTACTTAAACCTAACTAACCTAAGGACATCACACAACACCCAGTAATCACGAGGTAGAGAAAATCCCTGACCCCGCCGGGAATCGAAGGATCAGGAGCGGCCCCAACACTGATAGCTGGGGCACCCCCCACTTGACCGTACCCCTCTCAGACCCCACTTCACAGCCATTCTCAACACTGTAAATAATGACCTTTTGCTGTCTGTCATTAAAGTAAGAGATGAACCAATTGTGAGCTACTCCCTGTATTCTGTAATGGTCCAACTTCTGGAGCAACATTTTGTGACCAACACAATCAAGCGCCTTAATTAAATCAAAAAATATTTCTTACTAGATTCTCCTAAAAACTGAAAGCGGTGAACTGTATGGAATGTGAGTGAGGATATACAAAGGGCCGCAAATCCTAAGATGCATTTGTGTCCTACATAGTTATCCTCCTGTCTGTTGCTTAAAAATAAACAGTATTTATAGCAAAATTTAAATTGTCAATGATTAATTCACGATTTATTCGAAAATTGTTGATATGTGAAAGGAAACTGATGAAATAAAGAAAACAATACAGATTTATCATACAGCGGTAGAAAACTCAGTGTCATCAACAAGAAGGTAAATTGAAACATATACAGAACAAAAAAATATTTAAACGTCGCTTCGGTACTTCGTTCAAATGATATAAAACAATTTTTTCTCATACATAAACAACTTTTATATTTATCAATAACAACTTCATGACGAAGAGTACAAAATAAAAATAATAGTATTAATTACTTTTTGTTTTTGCATGTGAACTGTACATGGATCAAAAGTAATTATTTTAGTTATATAAAAGCGCAAAAGTTACGCTATCAAATAATTTTTAATACTTGTAAAATCAATTTACGTTCAGTAAGGATATAAAATACACAATAGGCTAACACTGGTTGATGTTGAGTTCCAGTTGCATGCAAAACAAACACCCAAACAAACGAAAAACAAAGAGCAATAGTCGAATTCCAGCTTGTCTCTTACACATTCCTAATATTTCTTTCTCTAGCAGTGCTACCAATAGTACCGCTAATCCTGCTACTCCCTACGTCTTTTATGTGGTGTATCAAAATTGCCGAACTGTAGTTTTTGGTTGAGTGCAATTGTAATTCATCTACCTGGAGAACGCGAGAGGCGTTTTTCAGTGACGAGCCGCCTACCTTAACCCTGTCGACCCTCCTGGCCAGTCCCACGACGGTGAGTCCCTTCCTGAGAAGCGCCTGCGCGATGGCGGCTCCGATGCCGGAGCTGGCGCCCGTCACCAGAGCAACGCGGCCTGCGTACCTCTCGATGCCCATCGCTGCTCTACTGATCTGACTGCCGGCTGCCGGCACGAGCTTCGCTTTATACAGGCGCGGCCTACTGTTTGTGCTACGTCACGCCGGCTCCTCTCGCAGCACAGCCACGAGACTGTGACGTAACACACGTGTTACGTCCGCCACCTCCACACCTTGCTTCACCTATCCAGCCCGCCTTGCGTGCGCACCATCTTCATTCTGCTGAGCCGCATACGTAGCAGATAGTACCGGCACTGCTATCAGACTGTTCACTGACGGTGCTGTAGTCGACAGCCAAGTACCCTCACTGCGGCATGGTAAGGAAGTGCAGAAGAACTGGCCATTAAAATTGCTACACCACGAAGATTATGTGTTACAGAAGCGAAATTTAATCGACAGGTAGATGATGCTGTGATATGCAAATGATTAGCATTTCAGAGCATTCACACAAGGCTGGCGCCGGTGGCGACACCTACAACGTGCTGACGTGAGGAAAGTTTCCAACCGATTTCTCATGCACAAACAGCAGTTGACAGGCGATGCCTGGTGAAACGTTGTTGTGATGCCTCGTGTAAGGAGAAATGCGTACCATCACGTTTCCCACTTTGATAAAGGTCGGATTGTAGCCTATCGCGATTGCGGTTTATCGTATCGCGACATTGCTGCTCGCGTTGGTCGAGATACAATGACTGTTAGCAGAATATGGAATCGCTGGGTTCAGGAGGGTAATACGGAACGCCTTGCTGGATCGCAACGGCCTCGTATTATTGGCATTTGAGATGACAGGCATCTCATCCGCATGGCTGTAACGGATGGTGCAGCCACGTCTCGATCCCTTAGTCAACAGATGGGGACGCCTGAAAGACAACAACTATCTGCACGAAGAGTTTGACGACGTTTGCATCAGCATGGACTATCAGCTCGAAGACCACATCTGTGGTTACTCTTGACACTGCATCACAGACAGGAACGTCTGCGAACCTGCATGCACGAATGACAAAACGTCATTTTTCGGATGAATCCAGGTTCTGTTTACAGCATCATGATGGTCGCATCCGTGTTTGGCGACATCGCGGTGAGCGCACATTGGAAGCCATACTGGCGTATCACGCAGCGTCATAGTATTGGGTGCCACTGGTTACACGCCTCGGTCACCTCTTGTTCCCATTGACGGCACTTTGAACAGTGGACGTTACATTTCAGATGTGTTACGACCGCACGTTGCAGGTCCTGTACGGACCTTTCTGGATATAGAAAATGTTCGACTTCTGCCATGGCCAGCATATTCTTCTAAATCTCTAACCAACTGAAAACGTTTGGTCAATGGTGGCCGAGCAACTGGCTCGCCGCAATACGTCAGTCACTACTCTTGATGAACTGTGGTATTGTGTTGGAGCTGCATGGGCAGCTGTACCTTTACACGCCATCCAAGCCCTGTTTCACTCAATGCCGAGGCTTATCAAGGCCGTTATTACGGCCACAGGTGGCTGTTCTGGGTACTGATTTCTCAGGATCTATGCACCCAAATTACGTGAAAATATAATCACATGTCAGTTCTAGTGTAACATATTTGTCCAATGAATACCCGTTTATCCTCTGCATTTATTCTTGGTGTAGCAATTTTAATGGCCTGTAGTGTAAATGTGTTGATTATTTTCCTTGCTTTTCGATTTCTTTACAAACGTCCTCCACCTACTTTCCATCTTCCGAAGGAAAAATAGCATCCGGAACACATACAAAAAAATTAAGTAAACAACATCGACTCCTACATCATTTTCGTAGTTTCTAATAGTTCTGTAATAATAGAACTGATATGTTACGCGTCGTTTTGGTGCCAGTTACAAAAGTTTTATCATCACTGGACATCCATCAACAACAATACATGTACCGGGTGTTTATAATTAAAGTGTAGCTACTGACGGAATTCCAGTGTGGACTGTAATTGGCGTATGTCAGTGAAACTAGGTAGATACGCTATTGCGTTAATGAGGAATTTAGTTCCAGTTGTGTTCACCAGGTGCAAATCTGGCCCTGTACACTGTTTGTATGACGGTATGACATCCATGCTGTAATTTGACAAGGCATCACGTGTTTGAACAGTACGGCTATCGAAAGGAGAAACCGTGTGCTATTAGTGAACTGTTTTATGGGAACGGTAGCAATAATAGGACTGCATTGAGAGAGTATCGCTGACTGAAAGGTCTGAGGAGAGGCCCGACGTCATTGAATGGTTTGAAGAAGACTATAACGAAATTCGACAACACAGGGTAGCTTGGTGTGGCAGATGTAAGAGAAGGCGTCCTACCCCGGTGCAAGTTATTGATGCGGTTGCTATTGCTGTAACTGATATTGCAACTCGTATGCCTGGTAGCGCTAGTGTTCCTAGAACGTCACTGAATTGTCCATCCCAAGTGTATGCTGTCTAATGTACGCTGTTAACTGTATAAGATCCAGATGCTGCAGCAACTGCTACATGACAGCGACAATAGTTTGAATTTGCTCTTCGGTTTCTGGCTCGGATCAAAGTTGATGACATGTGCCCCTGAAATATTCTACGGAGTGACGATGCACATTTTACACTGCAGTGAGCAGTGAATACACACAACTGCCTAATTTGAGATACTGTTAAGCCACGTTCTGTGCACGAAGTATCATTCTCAGTACGTTCTTCTTTCAAGAGAACTCATCCAGAGGGCCTGTCAGGCGTACCGTAATGTCTGCACGTTATGAAGACGTCCTCGTATAGCACGCTTTGGAAGAGCGCAACTATGTGGTATGCTCTGTTTACATGCAAGATGGGGCAACGTCTTACGGCCGTCGTCTAGTGAAGGATCTGCTAAACGCCACCTATCTCCACAGGTTTTCCATATGCACATGACCTGTGGCGTCACCTGATCTGAATCAATATGATTTTGGCTCTGGGGTATCTAAAAGAATGCGTTAGCCAGGGACATATCGCCGGCCGGGGTGGCCGTGCGGTTCTAGGCGCTACAGACTGGAGCCGAGCGACCGCTACGGTCGTAGGTTCGAATCCTGCCTTGGGCATGGATGTGTGTGATGTCCTTAGGTTAATTAGGTTTAATTAGTTCTAAGTTCTAGGCGACTGATGACCTCAGAAGTTAAGTCGCATAGTGCTCAGAGCCATTTTTTGAACAGATTTGCACCTGGTGGCCATAATCGTAACTACTTTTTTTTTCAGTTTTATTGGGTTCCACATTAACGCATTAGAACGTCTACCGCGTTTCGCTGCTTTATGATAATTGCAGCACACCGTGTACCTCTCTGAGCAGGTCCACTTTAATTATAACTTCCTGGCTGTTATACACTCCTGGAAATTGAAATAAGAACACCGTGAATTCATTGTCCCAGGAAGGGGAAACTTTATTGACACATTCCTGGGGTCAGATACATCACATGATCACACTGACAGAACCACAGGCACATAGACACAGGCAACAGAGCATGCACAATGTCGGAACTAGTACAGTGTATATCCACCTTTCGCACCAGTGCAGGCTGCTATTCTCCCATGGAGACGATCGTAGAGATCCTGGATGTAGACCTGTGGAACGGCTTGCCATGCCATTTCCACCTGGCGCCTCAGTTGGACCAGCGTTCGTGCTTGAGGTGCAGACCGCGTGAGACGACGCTTCATCCAGTCCCAAACATGCTTAATGGGGGACAGATCCGGAGATCTTGCTGGCCAGGGTTGTTGACTTACACCTTCTAGAGCGCGTTGGGTGGCACGGGATACATGCGGACGTGCATTGTCCTGTTGGAACAGCAAGTTCCCTTGTCGGTCTAGGAATGGTAGAACGATGGGTTCGATGACGGTTTGGATGTACCGTGCACTATTCAGTGTCCCCTCGACGATCATCAGAGGTGTACGGCCAGTGTAGGAGATCGCTCCCCACACCATGATGCCGGGTGTTGGCCCTGTGTGCCTCGGTCGTATGCAGTCCTGATTGTGGCGCTCACCTGCACGGCGCCAAACACGCATACGAACATCATTGGCACCAAAGCAGAAGCGACTCACATCGCTGAAGAAGACACGTCTCCTTTCACGCCTGTCGCGACAACACTGGAGGCGGGCTGCACGATGTTGGGGCGTGAGAGGAAGACGGCCTAACGGTGTGCGGGACCGTAGCCCAGCTTCATGGAGACGGTTGCGAATGGTCCTCGCCGATACCCCAGGAGCAACAGTGTCCCTAATTTGCTGGGAAGTGGCGGTGCGGTCCCCTACGGCACTGCGTAGGATCCTACGGTCTTGGCGTGCATCGGTGCGGTCCGGTCCCAGGTCGAGGGGCACGTGCACCTTCCGCCGACCACTGGCGACAACATCGATGTACTGTGGAGACCTCACGCCCCACGTTTTGAGCAATTCGGCGGTACGTCCACCCGGCCTCCCGCATGCCCACTATACGCCCTCGCTCAAAGTCCGTCAACTGCACATACGGTTCACGTCCACACTGTCGCGGCATGCTACCAGTGTTAAAGACTGCGATGGAGCTCCGTATGCCACGGCAAACTGGCTGACACTGACGGCGGCGGTGCACAAATGCTGCGCAGGTAGCGCCATTCGACGGCCAACACCGCGGTTCCTGGTGACATGTCCTGTGTGCTGTGCGTGTGATCATTGCTTGTACAGCCCTCTCGCAGTGTCCGGAGCAAGTATGGTGGGTCTGACACACCGGTGTCAATGTGTTCTTTTTTCCATTTCCAGGAGTGTATATCAAACACATGTTCTACCATAACAGTGAATACATAACAAAAAAATGGTTCAAATGGCTCTGAGCACTATGAGACTTAACATCTATGTTCATCAGTCCCCTAGAACACAGAACTACTTAAATTTAACTAAGGACAACACACAACACCCAGCCATCACGAGGCAGAGAAAGTGCCCGACCCTGCCGGGAATCGAACACGGGAACCCGGGCGCGGGAAGCGAGAACGCTACCGCACGACCACGAGAAGCGGGATGAATAATTAACAATTGCCCAAATACTTTCGCCTACGAGAATGCTTCTAAAATGAATTGTTTCATTGAATATGGGCTTCATTCTATACTGTTTGAAAATATTGATTCTTGTTACAGTCTGAATACACTCATGATTAACTTTATTTTTGGTTCACATCTACTCTCTATCGTCTGTGATCAATGATATGTATGTAAGTAAATTTGCTTATGGGGGTAAAATAAAGAGAGTTGTCAATACGTCACAGACTTGAAGCTGACGTCCGCCATTTAAGTGCCCCAGACATTAGCCTTTTTAAGTTTCCCATCAATCCAACTCAAAAAGTTCACTGACCGAACGCAGTGAGAAGGAAAGTTTGCGAACAGATTTAATATTGCAAAATAGCTCTCAGCAGCATTTTCGGGAAGAAGACACAGGAAAAATCAATTTCGTCATATCGTATTAATAATATTGTAAATTAGTGAAGAAGCCTGTTCACATCACATAGTTCTCTTCTTGGTTACATATTCGAAACATATCACGAAAATAACGTTACATTAACGAGGCGAAATGCGTCGTATTACTGGATGAAACATGCACTTGAAGGAAGAAAAATGTCTAAAAATGCCTTCCTGACTCTGTATTATTCACGAAAGCACCATAACATTTTCTGTCTAAAATTGTTGCCTGCATGCGACGTAAATTACGAATAAGAAGCAATCGTAATCAGTAGTCTGCTAATGTGTAGGACATCTAACATGGCGGCGTCGGCATCAAAGCAACGTACAGCGTAAGTTTGTAGTGACGTCTCCCCTGATCATTCCTCGATGATTGCCCCTTCCTCCCGGCTTATGAAGACGGTGAGAGATGCTACAATCTCTGTAGCTGTATCAAGTATGGCGACCTCTCTTTCATGAATGTTATCTAATTCAATACTTTATCAGTCTTCAACAACTGTAAGAACATTTGTAGAAAACAATCAGCAGTCAGTTTTACAGAAATTTTATTTCTTTACTGGTCTCCCTCGACCGTCTCCAGAAGATGGTACAGAGAATAACGCCACAAAAAAAAAAAAAAAGAGATGGCACAGTGCTTACATATGGATCGATACCGGTATTAAGCATTGCTTAACTATAAGCGTTTTCTCCCTCCTTCGTTTAACCAAAACATTAACAGCCTTTTCTTTGTCACTGAAAGCGATTGTTGTAATGTTTCCTTTGGACTACTAAGATGCCGTACTTCCGTTCTAGACTTTGTCTCTGAGCACTATGGGAACTTAACATCGGAGTTCATCAGTCTCCTAGTACTTAGAACTACTTAAACCTAACTAGCCTAAGGACATCACACACACCCAATCCCGAGGCAGGATTCGAAACTGCAACCGTAGCGGTGGCGCGGTTCCAGACTGAAGCGCCTAGAACCGCTCGGCCACTCCGGCCGGCTTCTAGACTTTCATTAGCACAAAAGTCTTCGCTCGAGTCACAATTTATGGCTTCGTCGGAATTATCTCCAGTTTCTTCTAAAGCTTCCACAAAACCTACCGAAATATCGACATCATTCGAATAAATGTTCAAGAAATTAACTGCTAAATAACACATACGTGGGACTTCAGGAGAAGTAGGTAATTTCTATTATATACCACGTTCCTCATATCTCATCTTTGCGAGGATCAGGGATTCAACATTGCTGTCAAACTCTGGAGCCTGACGTTGTTAAGAAGCATGCCTGAAGAAAACAAAATGAATTTTTTTAGCGCCATTGTTGACACTTAGGGATACCGGAAAGACAGCTCTCCAGTAGTTGTGGATATTGAATGAGTTCCAAATTCGAGCGAACAATAATTGTGGCGAACAATGGTCTCCGAGAAACTACCGACGGAAAGAGAAATTCGCCATAGAAATTACCATCGTGTTGTGTCGTGTTACCTGGTTATCGATGTGCCTTCAACCAAGGCTGTGCACCTGCCGTGTTGTGCGGTCGGTGAGTGCTAGAGCCACGGTAGGGGTGTGCTTTAATCTAGCCGCCTGGCAAGCTACGAATTTCGCAATTTTCATGAGTTAATAAAAAAGGAAAAGGCTTGCAGTGTGTCTTATGAGCTAAGATTTTGACATAGTGCTGCTCACAGTTACAGTTAGTCAACATTTTACTGTGCAATTTACATATGTTACATATAATTCGTTTTTGTCCTTTTAACGTGGCGTTCTCAGTTAATTTATCATCTGGAGTTACAAATTGTTTGCCTTCTTTAGTGATAAGTAGTATTCATGTTTAGTTGTAAGTGGTTAGCAATTTTCGTTACAAGGTAGTTAGTCATTTATTGTTACGGATATTAGGCTATCCATAACTTACAGGTGGTCATTCACTTTTGCTGCAGGTGGTTAGCCATACATAGACATGACGAATACACATTCTATTTTATAGTTGCATGTGTTCTACCTTATAGTAACAAGTAGTGTTTAAAGGTAAGAAGTACTTTTAGTCATTTAACGTCAGTCAGTGAAACCTATTGTACATTTTGCCCTGTCCATATTTGTGGCCACATAATCAATTACTGATGCAATCATTGTAGTAACTCTTGTTGCACTATTGACCAATGGGGATATGCCAAAACTTTGAAGGATATTTATGAGGTGCTGCTGGATTCATTAATGATATTAGTGTTGATGTTAATGTCCCCACACACAATTATGTTGACCTTTGTACACAAGGGTTTCTGGTGGCAACAGGACAACACCGCAACGTCGTCCACAGTGTGGCAGGCAGTGTCTATAAACGAATGGAAACAGATTTATGAGCTATAAGCCTTGAGACATGATATTGCATTCAGATGGGCCTGTGTGAATCTGGTGGATGTATAGCAGAAGACAGGAAAGCGACCACTAAGTAATGAGCGCCTTATGTAAGTCGCTCCCTTATGAACCATGCTTAAGTCATTTATTTTGATTGATTTATTTTTCCATTTGTAAAACATTTTCCATGTAGCTGACATCGTCTTTTTATTGTATAGCTGGGTAGTAAGTCACATAGTCTGAGCATGTTAAAGAAGTACATATGGTTTATACTGGACACATGTAATAATCGTTAAATATAAATGCATCATGCATAATGAAAAACGAAGAAATGGTATGTGTGATAGAGTACAGATGGTGAGAAAAACGTTTTAACAAATATAATTGAGACGTGCTTGATGAGTGTTAGACATTGCGTACTAAAGCGTTATGAAAATCAAGCACAATGAAACAGTAAATAATTTAAGAAAATCTCAAATAATATACCAGTCACATCATAGAGCAGTTTCAAAATTTTAGTATATTATATCATTTTTATAATGTATTTTAAATCCTTACACTCCATAGAAAACTTTTTATTGAAGCCAGGTATTCAAATATTTGTGAAGATATTCAGTGATTTGCTGCATGTAGTACTTGGAAACAAATAACTACATCCTTATGTACACGTAACTATTTTGGCTCTTTTAAGCCTAGTAACTGTGTTGTCAACCGCCTGTCTCTTACGTGTGTCATATGGCTTTCTTGGTTTTCCTTGATATACACCAGGCAGTTGAGCATTCCCAGCAAATGCACCTAATGGCCTTTTTCCACCAGATAAAAATACAGTCCAGAGGAATTACCCCACAACAGCACTAGGTACATGAGGTGGTTGTGAAAAAAAATGGTGAGAGTTCAGCAACAGCTTTAAACTCATAAAATCCTTTGCCTGTTTAGCAGATGTGTGACTGAGGCTAACTTTGTGCATATATAATTAGTGTGAGTTTCCCAAGTTAATTCTGGATCAATATGAATGCCAATAATCTTCACTGAGCCACTGCAGTTATTATTGTCACACAGGCTAAAATGAATATTTACAGTTTTAGAATGGTTATTTCGTGATACATTTACCATTCAAAATATATTGGATCTTCTGCCTTATGCTTGTGTGTGTTCAAGACCCTTTCAGGTTTGACTGAGGTGGTGTCACATGCATATAATGTGGACTTACATGATGCCGTCATACTGGACAAATCATTTACATGATTTGTGAACAGTAATGGTCCAAGCACGGAAACTTGTGGAACATCTCATGTGGGAGCCTCGTGGAACATCACGTGTAACACCCAGAGTTATTTGTTTCTGAATATTTTTGAATGAAAATACTATCGGTTGCAAAAATGTTTTTGTCAATTACAGCGACACGTGTTGCCCTTGTAAGGCATTTTCAGATTATGAAAAAACGTGGTAGGATAAGCTTCACCCTTCAACTGACGCTGAAGGGCATTAAATAATAATAATAAGAGCATCTGCCTTTGTAAGGCATTTTCAGATTCTGAAAAAACGTGGTAGGATAAGCTTCACCCTTCAACACACGCTTAAGGACATTAAATAATAATAAGAAGCATCTGGATCGTCAAATGTCTTATCAGATAAGTGAAGGACGTGTACTGAAACAGGCTCAGAATGGTGTACACAGCACAGTACCACGCGTGAGCAGAAAACGATCGGATAAGCGGCTCCGCCCAGCACAAGAACAGGACTGTTTTCATTACCTTCATTGCAACGCAAATAATAGAACAGAGATAATATGAATCATAACATCAACGTCTAACTAATCGATTTCCTTAAATAGAGGTTTTAGGATACATGACATACATTACGAATGTCAAATATTTTACTAGCTGCAATCAGTGCATAGTGCAGAATGAAGTCTGTATGTGAACACAGGAGTTCGACTTTGGCTGCATGTGTCAGAACGCTTACTAGCTTACCGCTGAGTCACCTCTGCCTCAGACGGACAAGCACATACCGTACGGAAAGGAACTACACTGTCAGTCTGCAAATGCGATTTTCTCCACATTCACTCAGAATTGCGCATTACGCTTTTGTCTAAAATTGGAAGATGGTTCATGAGCCTCCGGTATGCTCCTTTCGTAACTGAACCTGAGTATTTAGCTCCCCACGTCGGAGGTTCGAGTCCTCCCTCGGGCATGGATGTGTGTGTTGTCCATAGCGTAAGTTAGTTTAAGTCAGATTAAGTAGTGTGTAAGTTTAGTGACCGATGACCTCAAGTCAGATTAAGCAGTGTGTAAGTTTAGTGACCGATGACCTCAGCAGCTAGGTCCCATAAGACCTTACCACAAATTTTCTGAGTGTTTATGTAATATTATGAATTTGCTTCTGACCTGAAACATACCTCCAGATACTGAACACACCAATTAATTTCAAAAGTCGGTGATAGCAAAAATTACACATTGCGAAGGGGAAGGTTTACGTAACTGAAAATGTTGAGATCACCTGATCTATATTGTGTTAATAACATTACAACAAAGCAGTCAGCCTGTCCTGTTAATGTCTTCACCGTTATTGAAGAAGATTTATATGAACTACGATTGTTGAATACTTATTTTCTTTCTGACCATGAAGATTGCCGTTCAAATTAAAAATTAACATGCTTTTATCTGACTGCATTGAAACAAAGCATATTAGGCTACTGCGTGATTGACTATTTACAAATAAAGGACTCAACTGCGGATGATTAGATGGAATGACATCCTTCTCGACAGTGAGAATGTTGAGGATGCATTTGCAGTTTTTATCAGTATACTTCATAGTCATTTTTAAAAGGTGTTGAATAAAGGTTCTGAAAAGAATTAAGCAACGGCTTGACAACATCACTACACCCATCCCTAAGTGGTTCTCACCCATTCAGCAGATGCTTAAAAAGTTTAATTGTGATTTATTATGATAATCATAAAAATTATAATGAAGAAAAAGCTAGTTGCATCAAGTTAAAGAGTAAATACAGATCAAAAACGAGATCAGCAACGTGTAAGGCAAATAACAAGTACATCAATAAGGCCCACAAAAAATGTATAGCCACTCGGAATGTTGTAAAGATTGACCTGCGACGCAGCAAGGATTATGATAATCATGACTGTAATAATAATATTAAATACTCTTGAGATAGTCCCCCATTCGGATCTCCGGGCGGGGACTACTCAGGAGGACGTCGTTATCAGGAGAATGAAAACTGGCGTTCTACGGGTCAGAGCGTGGAATGTCAGATCCCGGGCACGTAGATTACAACATTTAAAAACAGAAAAGAGTAAGTTCAAGCTAGGTATAGTGATAATTAGTGAAGTTCGGTGGCAGGAGGAACAAGACTTCTGGTCAGGTGAATACAGGGTTATAAACACAAAATCAAATAGGGGTAATGCAGGAGTAGGTTACTACGAACAGCATAGGGAATGCATTATTGTAGCCAACATAGACACGAAGACCATGCCTACCACAGTATTGCAAGTTTACATTCCAACTAGCTCCGCAGATGATGAAGAGGTTGATGAAATGTATGATTCAATTAAAGACATTATTCAGATTGTTAATGGAGACGAAAATTTAATAGTCATGGGGGACTGGAATTCGATAGTAGGGAAACGAAGAGAAGGAAATGTAGTAGCTAAATATGGACTGGGGGTAAGGAATGAAAGAGAAAGCCGCCTGGTAGAATTTTGCGCAGAGCATAACTTAATCATAGCTAACACTTGGTTTAAGAATGATGAAAGAAGGTTGTATACATGGATGAGGCCTGGAGACACTGGAAGATTTCAGATAGATTATATAATGGTGAGATAGAGATTTAGGAACTCGGTTTTAAATTGTAAGACACTTCCAGCCGCAGATGTGGACAACGGCCACAATTTATTGGTTACGAACTGTAGATTAAAACTGAAGAAACTGCAAAAAAATTTGAATTTAAAGAGATGAGACCTGGATAAACTGAAAGAAACAGTGGTTGTAAAGAGTTTCAGAGAAAGCATTAGGGAACGATCGCTAAATACTGGGGTAGAAATACAGTAGAAGAAGAATGGGTACCTTTGAGAGATGTAATAGTGAAGGCCGCAGAGGATCAAGTAGGTAAAAGGACGAGGGCTAGTAGAAATTCTTGGGTAGTGTAGAGATAAAGAATTTAATTGATGAAAAGAGAAAATTTAAAAAATGTAGTAAATGATGCAGGCGGAAAGGAATACAAAGGTCTCAAAAATGAGATCGACAGGAAGGACAAAATGGCTAAGCAGGTATGGCTAGAGAAGGATGTAGAGGCATACCGTCCACAGGAATATTAAAGAGACCTTTGGAGAAAAGAGAACCACCTGTACGAATATCAAGATGAATATCAAGAGCTCAGATGGTAAACCAGTCATAAGCAAAGACAGGAAAGCAGAAAGATGTGAGGGGTATATAGAGGGTCTATACAAGGGAGATGTGCTTGAGAGCAGTATTATAGAAATGGAAGAGGACAATAATGCGTGAAGGATTTGACAGAGCACTGAAAGAACTAAGTAAAAAAAAAACCCTCAGGCTTCAAGAAGAATATAATAATTCCAATCCCAAAGAACGTAGGTGCGGCAGGTGTGAAAATTACCGAACTAGCAATTTAATAAGTCATGGCTGCAAAATACTAACACAAATTCTTTACAGATGAATGGGAAAACTGGTAGAAGCCGAACTCGGGGAAGATCAGTTTGGATTCCGTAGAAATAATGGAACTCAAGAGGCAATAATGGAAAGGCAAACCTACGTTTATAGCACTGTAAACTTGGAGAAAGCTTTTGACAATGTTGACTACAATACTCTCTTTCAAATTCTGAAGCTTGCACGATTAAAATGCAGGGAGCAAAAGGCTATTTACAATTTATACAGAAACCAGATGGCAGTTACTGGCGTAGACGTGCATGGGAGGGAAGCAGTGGTTGAGAAAGGAATGAGACAAGGTTGTTGCCTATTCAATATGTATATTGAGCAAGCAGTAAAGGAAACACAAGAAAAATGTCGAGCAGGAATTGTCCATGGAGAAGAAATAAGAACTTCTATGATTACCGATGACATTGTAAATGTGTCAGAGACAGCAAAGGACCTGGAAGAGCAGTTAAACGGAATGGACAGTGTCTTCAAAGGAGGATATAAGATGAACACGAACAAACGCAAAACGAGGATAACGCAGTGTAGACGATTGAAGTCAGGTGATGCTGAGGGGATTAAATTATGAAATAAGACACATAAAATAGTAGATGAGTTGTACTATTTGGTGAGCTAAATAACAGATGATGGTCGAAGTAGAGAGGACATAAAATGTAGACTGGGTACCGCAAGGAAAGCGTTTCTAAGGAGATTAATTTGTTAACATCGAGTGTAGGTTTAAGTGACCGGAAGTCTTTTCTGCAGGTATTTGTACGGACTGTAGCCATGTATGGAAATGAAACATGCACGCTACATAGTTTAGACAAAAAGAGAATAGAAGCTGTCGAAATGTGGTGTTTCAGAAGAATGCTGAAGATTAGATGTGTAGATCAGGTAAGTGTTGAAGAGGCACTTAATGGAATAGTGTAGAAGAGAAAATTGTGGCCCAACCTGACTAAAAGAATGGACCAGTTGGTAGGACACGTTCTGAGGCATCAGGGTATCACCAATTTCGCATTGTAGGGTATCGTGTAGGGTAAAAATAGTATAAGTATACCTAAAGATGAACACACTAAGCACATTGAGAAGGATATAGGTTGCAGTAGTTGCTCAGAGAAGAAAAAGCTTGCACAGGATAGGGTAGCATGAAGAGCTGCATCAAACCACTCTCAACAACAACAACAACAACAACAGCAATGTAATATCACACGAGAGAATATCAGTACGTATTTTGTTTATGCTTGTGACGTAGTAAGTCAAGTTGTGAATATGAACTGTACGCAAAAGCTTTTAGAAAAAATACTTTAATCATATTTCTTCTTCATGTAAATGGAAAGAGGTTCATTTGAAATGCTACTGTGATTTTAAAACACGCCTCGGAGGCAACTACCTGTAATTGGCCAGGTCATATTGAGAGAGAGTGGTTGCGCTATTATTCCTCTACTTTCTAATTAGATAACCTCGAAGGCTCAATTATGGCTGCCTGATAGCGCCCATTTTGTCGAGGGTAGTCGAGAGCTTCATGCAACTCCGTGTCGGTAATCATGTGGCAGGTAACAATAGTCCCCTATTACTCAAAGCGGGAAAAACGTAGATTACCTAAGCTAGTTTAGGTGTTTTGACTTATGATATATTGGCTGTGATTCGACTGCGTGTGCGCAGGGGACAATCTTTGATTGTTGTGTTTCTCTGTGGAGAGCTTAAGCTACACTAGAAGAATGCAGCGGTTGTATCATCATTGTCTCTTATCTAGATATGATGATAGCGCACAGTCTACTTAGATTGGAAATGTAAGGTTATTGTTGCGGCAGCCAGTACTGTCGATGTTAATTTGCAGTGTTTGCGAAGTTAATTTATCAAATTAATGATATTCCACTCACAAATGAATGTTATACACTCCTGGAAATTGAAATAAGAACACCGTGAATTCATTGTGCCAGGAAGGGGAAACTTTATTGACACATTCCTGGGGTCAGATACATCACATGATCACACTGATAGAACCACAGGCACATAGACACAGGCAACAGAGCAGGCACAATGTCGGCACTAGTACAGTGTATATCCACCTTCCGCAGCAATGCAGGCTGCTATTCTCCCATGGAGACGATCGTAGAGATGCTGGATGTAGTCCTGTGGAACGGTTTGCCATGCCATTTCCACCTGGCGCCTCAGCTGGACCAGCGTTCGTGCTGGACGTGCAGACCGCGTGAGACGACGCTTCATCCAGTCCCAAACATGCTCAATGGGGGACAGATCCGGAGATCTTGCTGGCCAGGGTAGTTGACTTACACCTTCTAGAGCACGTTGGGTGGCACGGGATACATGCGGACGTGCATTGTTCTGTTGGGAACAGCAAGTTCCCTTGCCGGTCTAGGAATGGTAGAACGATGGGTTCGATGACGGTTTGGATGTACCGTGCACTATTCAGTGTACCCTAGACGATCACCAGAGGTTTACGGCCAGTGTAGGAGATGCTCCCCACACCATGATGCCGGGTGTTGACCCTGTGTGCCTCGGTCGTATGCAGTCCTGATTGTGGCGCTCACCTGCACGGCGCCAAACACGCATACGACCATCATTGGCACCAAGGCAGAAGCGACTCTCATTGCTGAAGACGACACGTCTCCATTCGTCCCTCCATTCACGCCTGTCGCGACACCACTAGAGGCGGGCTGCACGATGTTGGGGCGTGAGCGGAAGACGGCCTGAGACGGTTGCGAATGGTCCTCGCCGATACCCCAGGAGCAACAGTGTCCCTAATTTGCTGGGAAGTGGCGGTGCAGTCCCCTACGGCACTGCGTATGATCCTACGGCCTTGGCGTGCATCCGTGCGTCGCTGCGGTCCGGTCCCAGGTCGACGGGCACGTGCACCTTCCACCGACCACTGGCGACAACATCGATGTACTGTGGAGACCTCACGCCCCACGTTTTGAGCAATTCGGTGGTATGTCCACCCGGCCTCCCGCATGCCCACTATACGCCCTCACTCAAAGTCCGTCAACTGCACGTACGGTTCACGTCCACGCTGTCGCGGCATGCTACCAGTGTTAAAGACTGCGATGGATCTCCGTATGCCACGGCAAACTGGCTGACACTGACGGCGGCGGTGCACAAATGCTGCGTAGCTAGCGCCATTCGACGGCCAACACCGCGGTTCCTGGTGTGTCCGCTGTGCCGTGCGTGTGATCATTGCTTGTACAGCTCTCTCGCAGTGTCCGGAGCAAGTATGGTGGGTCTGACACACCGGTGTCAATGTGTTCTTTTTTCCATTTCCAGGAGTGTATTTACGTCGATATAGTAGTTTACGTTAAAAGGTAAAGATTATTTCCTGCTCATTCAAAAGTGATTTATCTGATACTGTGGACTGCGAACACCAGTACAGAGTTTCAAAACATTATTTTTGGATGCACACTGGTGAATCTGCAGACGCTGTCATGAAAGAGCATTACCCCTGATTATTTCCGTGAGTTTCGTACGCAACAATTTGGATATCCACGTGTGTACTGAGTTGCCGTCTTGCATATTGTAGAAGTTGTAAAAGTGAAATTAAAGAATCATTTTAGTTCTCAGGCGACCGAACAACATTTAACTGTTCTGAAGCTGAGCGACGAAATCTTCGAGACCATCGCTGTAGCTGCAACAATCTTCAGGCTTCATTTACAGTTTCTATGCCGAGCGATACTGAGTACACCTCATCATCGAAGCTAAGCGAAACTGACGCTAAATGAAATAAGAATCTAAATAAAACCGAAAATCATAAATTCAGACTGATTAAATGATCCCGCCGATGAGAATGAAATCTAGGAGACAGGCATACGAAACATTTAATCCCGTAATTTTTTTCTTGTTTTCCTTATTTTCACGCAGTACGACCCCCATGAAATGGTAGAAAGTTGAAATTTCTAATCACATGCACGCAATTTTACTTCTTGCAAGTTATTGAGCATATTTGGTTTCGCTGCTCCTGTTATTTGGAAAAGATGTCTGATTTCAATATAAGACGATCGTTCAGATGTACCAATTGTACTTGTAGATGCAGCTAGTGTAGTGGACGCCGGCAAGGTAGCTCAGCGGGTTGAAATGTAACTGAAGGGATGTCGTACGACGCCCGCCTAGACGAAATGAGCAGAACAATAACGAACGAAATGAGAATAAGTAGTTCAACGAGCTACTAATAAAACTAATAACCATTGTACTTGCCGCTCATATTTTATTTTTCTTTAAGCACCGTTAGAAGTATTGTTCTGAGATCGATCCACGACGCCCGGTAGTTTATTACATTAATAACTTATCAATACAGAAAAATTCCGTCGGTGGTAACACAATTAGTTTAAATTTTTTAAATCTGCATTAATATTTTAGTTGCAGTGATAATAGAAAATGTTAAAAGCTGTGGAGACGACTATTAGAATGAAATTTTCGCTCTTGCGGAAACCACAAGCAATCCGCCACGCCAATACGTTCACGCCATTCAAACGCCTGACAGAGCTGGTGTGTGGAAGCCGTCGGACTGCCGGTCCGGGCGTTGTGGTGCGCTATGGACCCTAGCGATTCCTAAGGTTGTAAACCAGGAGCTCTTTTTCTTCCCATCAACGAGTAAGCGCACTTACTGTGGGCCCACAAAGTCTGTATGTGTAGCAGAGTCTGACGACTCGGTCTGGTGTGATTAATATCAATTTAAGTCCTGGGTACTGCAGCCCCCCAACCTAATCACTAAATTCTATGTGATGTAAGGATCTTTTCCACTCTAATATTTCAGAAATATCTGAATAAGGTGTCCGGACGAGAGCCTAAGTACACGTCGTTGTAGCAGTTCGGCGACCCATCACTGGCGTAAAGAAGAAAGATTTTAAAGGCGACGTTTAGTCAACGGCTCTCAAGTGGTTGGATTTGAAAGTCTTGAAAACATTTGGATTTCTCCAAGGCACTGAAAAGGAGCAATGAAATGTTTAACCCTGTGTCACAGGTCAAAGCAAGGCCGGCGACGCTTAGTTTCACTGATTGTACACTACTGGCCATTAAAATTACAACACCAAGGAGAAATGTAGATGATAAACGGGTATTCATTGGACAAATATATTTAACTACAACTGACATGTGATTACGTTTTCACGCAATTTGGGTGCATAGATCCTGAGAAATCAGTACCCACAACAACCACCTCTGGCCGTAATAACGGCCTTGATACGCCTCGGCATTGAGTGAAACAGGGCTTGGATGGCGTGTAAAGGTACAGCTGCCCATGCAGCTTCAAAACGATACCACAGTTCATCAAGAGTAGTGACTGGCGTATTGTACGAGCCAGTTGCCAGTTGCTCGGCCACCATTGACCAGACGTTTTCAATTGGTGAGAGATCTGGAAAACGTGCTGGCCAGGGCTGCAGTCGAACATTTTCTGTATCCAGAAAGGCCTGTACAGGACCTGCAACATGCGGTCGTGCATTATCCTGCTGAAATGTAGGGTTTCGCAGGGATCGAATGAAGGGTAGAACCACGGGTCGTAACACATTTGAAATGTAACGTCCACTGTTCAAAATGCCGTCAATGAGAACAAGAGGTGACCGAGACGTGTAACCGATGGCATTCCATACGATCACGCCAGGTGATACGCCAATATGGCGATGACGAATACACGCTTCCAATGTGCGTTGACCGAGATGTCGCCAAACAGGGATGCGACCATCATGATGCTGTAAACAGAACCTGGATTGATCCGAAGAAATTATCTTTTGCCATTCGTGCACCCAGGTTCGTCGTTGAGTACACCATCGCAGGCGCTCCTGTCTGTGATGCAGCGTCAAGGGTAACCGCAGTCATGGTCTCCGAGCTGACAGTCCATGCTGCTGCAAACGTCATCGAAGTGTTGGTGCAGACGGTTGTTGTCTTGCAAACGACTCAGGGATCGAGACGTAGCTGCATGATCCGTTATAGCGATGCGGATAAGAGATGCCTGTCATCTCTACTGCTTGTGATAAGAGGCCGTTGGGATCCAGCACAGCGTTCCGTATTACCCTACAGAACCCACCTATTCCATATTTTGCTAACAGTCATTGGATCTCGACCAACGCGAGCAGCAATGCCGCGATACGATAAACCGCAATGGCCATAGGCTACAATCCGACCTTTATCAAAGTAGGAAACATGATGGTACGCATTTCTCCTCCTTACACGATGCATCGCAACAACGTTTCACCAGGCAACGCCGGTCAAGTGCTTATTTTGTATGACCAAATTGTTGGAAACTTTCGTCATGTCAGCACGTTTTAGGTGTCGCCATCCGGTGCCAACCTTGTGTGAATGCTCTGAAAAGGTAATCATTCGCATATCACAGCATCTTCTTCCTGTCGGTTAAATTTCGCGTCTGCAGCACGTCATCTTCGTGGTGTAGCAATTTTAATGGTAACGGTGCAGGAACTATTCCAGGACGACAGCAGAGTTTTCCGACGAAGAACACGGAATAATATGTCCTGTAATTTGTGTGACTAGAGAACCTGGCCTACTCGTCATTTACGATTTCGTCCAGACTTATAACACATGCCAGGAATGAAAGTGAATGAAGTGGTAGCTCCAGATAGCCAAGCGTTTGGAAAAAAATTGGCAGATGAGAGTAGGACTCGCACTCTGGGGCTTCCATAGAAACTTGGCTATGTATACAGAAAGTATACCGAGTCTGGAATTCGAGAGCCTCCGTGATTTTTACCTGTTACCGAAATAGATACTGGGATCTAAGACTTTTGAGAATGTTTTAATTTCAAGTTTGATGTCGGATAATAAATGACAAAAGGGATAATTTTGCGTGTTATATCAATAAAAAGTAACAATTTTCGATTTTTTCTTGCCAAACCTGTCTTCTTGCTTAAGTTTATCGTATTAAGCCAACGGGAAGGACCCTGTACAATTTGATGACTGAGTCTGCGAGTATTTAAACATTTGATATAAATCGCCGTGTTCATTGATTGCAATGTTACAAGCTTAATTTTTTACATCTTAGTAAGTGACGTACATTTCAGATTATTATGTCTACCCGTTCCAGAGAAAAACAGGGTCTTAACAAACGGACAGACAGACCACATACGGGGGTGAGTGAAATGAAAACGTCAAATTTGTAATAACAAATCAAAATTTCGCGCCGTTATCCTGCAAGTTGGTAAGCTTGCTACAAACAGCATGCAGAATGGCCTGTAAATGGCAGCATAGTGCAGATGCACACATACCGTCGCAGTATCAGTATAAAGATGGCCGCCCACTTGCGACTTGCACCAAGGAAAAACAGCGTTCTGTTATTCGTTTTTGCGTAGTGAAGGTGTGAAACCTATTGAATTTCATCGACGAATGAAGGCGATGAATGTTTGTCACAGCAGCAAGTCTACGAATGGAGTCGGAAGTTCGCAAATGGTGTGACTTCAGTGGAAGATGCTCCTCGTTCAGATCAGGTACAACGAGTTGTGACTCCACTGAACATTTCAGCAGTTGAAGCCATAGTAAAGGAAAACCGCCGAGTGGCACTGAATGACATTTCAGCATGTTTACAGATTAACCATGGGATAGCACACCACATTATGCATGATGTGCTCCAGTTTCACAAGGTGTGTGCAAGATGGTTGCCACGGCAGCTGACTCCTGCAATAAGAGAACTACGTGTTGATGAATGTGAAGAACTTCTTCGGCTCTTTGAACGGGAAGGTGATGGCTTCCTTGCAAGAATCGTTACTGGGGACGAAACCTGGGTTCACTTCCACCAACCGGAAACGAAGAGAGTGAAGAGGGGATGGCGCCATTCCTTATCACCAAAACCACAAAAGTTTCCAACAGAACCATCAGCAGGGAAGGTTATGCTGACTCTCTTTTGGGACGAAAAAGGCGACATTTTGGAGCATTACATGCCTAGAGGGACCACTGTTACCAGTGCATCGTACACAGCTCTACTAAAAAATCATCTGCGGCCTGCAATCAAATCAAACGACGTGGATTACCGTCAGCAGGTCTCCTTTTGCAATATGACAACGCAAGCCCCCACACTGCCCCTACAACAGTTGCAACAATCACAGACCTGCATTTTGAGTGTCTTCCTCATCCACCATGCTCACCAGACCTTGCCCCAAGTGATTTCCATATGTTTGGGCCACTGAAAGACGCAATAAGAGGAAAGAAGTTCCGTTCTGATGAAGAGGTACGCCAAGTGGTGAATGAGTGGTTGCGCGCACTACCAACAGAATATTTTTCTAAAGGAATGTATGCACTTTCTAAGCGCTGGAGGACTTGCTTTGAACGTGGGGGTGATTATGTTGAAACGTGACACAGCTTTGTACCACTTATATTTAAGGTTTTCATTTGACTCACCCTTGTATAACAAAATATTTGTTTGTGTGATACAACTAATAATTTTCGGATTTTTTTGTCCTTTGGTTGTACTGTGAAACCTTGATTCTTGACAAATTTCATGATTCTATGTCAACAGGAATACCCTACAGATTTTGATGCGTGAGTCTGCGAATATCGAAATATGTGACATAAATAGCCGACTTTTCAACTGCAGTGACTTAGAATTCAATTTACTATACCGTCAAGGGACTGTAGACCTTAGGATACGACGTAAAATTGAATTTGATACGTCTACACGTGCCGGAGGGTTTTTAACAGTCGGACAGCCAGAAGGTCAGCAAAGTGGTCCTATAAGGGTTAAGTTTTTACCGATTAACGTACGGAACCCTAAAAATAAAATTATTGCCGCGGTTCAGTCGAGGCATCTTCCATTTATGTAAAAGTAGTTCACGGGCGGAGGTTGGCCCAGCGGAAAGATTATTGAACGATAATACGAAAAGAGTGGGTTCGAGTCTCTATGCAAATTTTTAATTTTTATTTTCTGGTTTCACGTTACTTGCGCTCGAAATAAGCCGAAATAATGCTCAGTATACGATGTTAATATTGTCATACATGACTTGAGAAAGAAAGGAAAAGTAAACTATGGGACTGTAAATAAATTTCCAGGAACACATTCTTAGGTGTACACGAGAACGTTGTATATAAAATTAGACACTTTCATTATTTTACAGTTGGTGTGTTACACTTGTCAGGACGATATTCGTAATAAAAAAATGGAAAGCAGCTATTATCTCACCATCTTGGGTATGTTATAAACGCCCCAGTTTTATAATTATATGGTTTGTAAGGTGTCAGACAAATCCCACACCTTACATCAAAACCCTGACATGATAAGCAAATCCAGTAGTATGTCACATAGCTCCGAATAAATCATGACATTAAATTAACCAAAGTAATACGAGTAACGAGTGAGCAAATGGAATACCACAGACTAACACAAGAATGCATAAATGCATGTCGTACCTTCCCGCGTGAGGCAGACGCAGTTCCGAGGGGAGAAACGAGGACAGAAGCCGAGAGCAGAACCGTGTTAAGCTGGAAGGCCCTACGATAAGGGAGGACGGGCCAGACTACCTGTACGACTACCACCCGCACGTTTTAGTGTGAGACTGTTTCGCGACTCAGGTACGTCAAGGACAACCCCCAGCCCATGTTAAAAGCTAGAGCCCTCCAGAAAAGCAGTATAGATCTTACGATAAGACAAAAAGGGCCACTACCACCCGCAAGTTTTAGCGTGAGACTTTTTCGCGTGTCTGTTACATTAGGACAATCCTCCAGCCCATGTTAAAAGATAGAGCCCTCCAGAAGAACAGTATAGATCTCACGATGACGCTAAAAGGACCACGCCAGCTGCAGGTTTTAGCGTGAGACTTTTTAGCGTCTCTGTTACGTTGCAAACTTTAAAAAACATTGCCCCACCACGGAAAGTATAACGTTTCTCATTGGATAGACAGGATTTTTGTAGGCGGAGCTTAAGGTTAACATTGAGACCCTGATTGGTCAGATGAAAACACAGCCAAATAGTTTTTTTAAACTAACTTCGGTAAATTGTAGTAAGGAGAAGACAGAGTTGCTTCCGAGATGGCGAGGTGAGCGGATCTGTGATGCCGGCCGCTGCCCTGACGCTGCCTAAACACCGACAAGGTAATGAACGCACGCGATGCCGCTTTTTTGAGCGCATAATGCTTCACTCAGAACTGCAGAAGTCTCATCTGTTACACCCCTTTTTTGCGTAATACTAATGGTGATCGTTAATTAAAACTCATGGTGTTCACATTTGCCACTTGAAGTAAAGATCTGAAACGCGATGATTTTTCTAATTTATAGTTATTGAGAAGCCACATCAGCCACTATAATTTACGACAGGTTAGATAAGTAATTAAAGATAATTGAGGGTCACTGTAGACCATTTTGACAGTTTTCTCTTTTGTGAAACTTAATTTAAACCTAGATTATAGATGTGATATGGCATAGGTCATCCTTCGATCGATTGTGGAACTTGGAAACCCATTTAGGGAATATTCGTTCACATTTTTGTTGAACGCAGTTGGTTTTTACCACCCTGTATTAAAACATTTCCTTTTATCAATAGTGCAATTTATAAACGATGTTTTGTGAGTAGAATAAAATTTCCACGTTATTTTACCAGCTAACTAAAAATAGGAAAGCCTTGAACCCTTTCCACTAAATTTAGTTAGTATTAAGATTCTTTTACAGGGAGTGCAGTGGAGCTGACGCTGAGATCATTTAGTATTTAGTTATATCATCGCTAGTCTCACTGAACTCTTCTGAATTCTACATGTCATGTGTGGTCTGGCGTCTCCTTACCAGCAGCAGGTCCCAGGTTCAAACTAGTTAATTCCCTAAAAAACACGCTCAGAACGTCGTTGCACGAAAGTGGTAGGGAGACACGATATAGTACAAACAGACACCACCATGAATGTTTAGAAACGACCCTGCCAGGATGGTAAAATACCATGATTGAAGGTCGACCACATGTCTAAGTAGGTCAGAAAAATATCCTGTTAAAAAAAATTTCGTAGTAAAAAAAAAAATTCAGAAGTTATACATAGTCGAAGACAGTAGCTCCAGCGATAGATAGTAAAAGTGAGAATTCTATCAGTAACAATAGCATAATTAAGTTATGAATTTTGAAAATTGTTAGAATTAAGTTTTCTCTCCAATGCAAGCGCACAGGTGGCGGATACATCGTTGACAAGTTGGTTCTGACCCAACAAGTAAGTGAATGGATTGTCAGTCTTGGTAGTGTCAAGTCTTGTGAACAAAAAAATTTATGAAACGCGTGAGATCGTATGAGCGCATGTTGACACTAAGTAGGGCGCGTGAATTGCTTCTAAAACAGAAAATAAGGGATTCGAAAGATTAGCAATGGCAAATCGATACCTTGACCGAATTGAGGTAGAGACCCAGTATGAAAATCGACAGAGAATAGAGGACAGTACAACAGACGATGCATTATCGCGAGAAGTAGGACAGATAACGCACCATAACGAGGATAATGTACGCCAAGGCACAGAAAACCTAGGTCAGCATACGACAGAGGAGCAAGAAAGCAGTGAGACAGTCGATGAGGATTCTAACTTGCGTCTTGAATACGTAGAACCCACAGAACAAGTAATCAGAGCTCCCTCACCACAGAGTACAAGGAATGCGAGCAGAAACGTGTCACAGCACAGTTCAATGCAATCGGTTGCGAACCAACACTTGGGCGAAAACACAGACCGTAGGACGTCGGAAGAAAACGCAATAGGACCCACCAATCTGGCACAGTTATTACAACAAATTACGGAAACCATGACAAGGCAGAGTAAAGAAATTGCGAACCAAATTCAAATTCAGAATGCAGAAACCACGAGACAAATGCGTTACATTAAAGAACAAAACAAAAAAATTCAGTTACACCTAAGTCATATTGAAGACGAGGCAAAAGAATCTCGAGAAGTGATAGGAAACTTAATAAAAGGTCACAATCAATTGAGAACAGACATTGACAAGGTACAAGCGGACGTACAAACATTGCGTACTGACACTCAGGACGAGATCAAAACATTACGTAACAACACCTACGGAGTGGTCAAGAAACTAAAGAAACAGACAAACGTAATTACTAGACAAGCAGCAGGTACAGCGCGTGAAATTGTTGAAAACAGTGTGTTACACAAACGTATCACAAAAGCAGCGCTGAAAAGATATGATAACCGCATAGTCAAAATAGAAGCGCAAACGAAGCGACAATTTCAGAAATTGCGAACAGAGTTGTTGCAAACCTTTGAAGAGCGTAATGAACAGGATCGAACAAGCACAGAATCTGCAGCTATATCTGTATCTGTAACAGCACCGGAGAAACAAGAAATTAACGTAGATATTACGCATTTGCGATTCCAATCGCAGGAGGAAAGTAACATACGTGAAATCAGACAGACAGCACCGCGGGTAAGCGAAAGTTACAGTGGAGAATATCCAATGGATTTACCACAACCGGAAAGAACGACGAGAGAAATGATCAGAAACAAAAGTGGCGAAGAATCGCGAATTTCATATGGAACTATGACGAAGTACGACAACGATCATTTCCTCACAGTCAGAAAATTTCAACACTTTCGAGAAGGAAACTCATTACATCCACGAACTTTTATTGATCAATTCCGAGTAGGATTACCAGAGCACTGGACGCTAGCTCACAAATTAGACTTTATATGTGCACACATGTCAGGAACAGTCGCAGAAACCATGCAGAATGTTGCAACGACATGCCGATCGTACGAAGATTTCAGAGAGAAGTTTCTCTCACGATATTGGTTCATCGAAGCACAGAACAGAGTGAAGTACGAATTATTACAGAACCCCATTTTGAAAATTCAGGAGAGAAGAGTCCCGTGAAATTTTTCGAAGTAATGGCAAACAAAAATCAATTCTTAGATGTACCATACAGTGGCGGAGAGTTGATTAAATTATGTGCGATGAAGCTGCCATTGAAATACCAGCAATCATTAATAGGTCGCGGAGGCAATGACGTCGAAGCATTTAAAGGTATTCTAAGGGAACTAGAGTTCATATTTTCGAAAGATGACGCAAGAAAAAGAAGAAGCGCACCTGAAAACGAAAGCAAAAGGCAGTGGAATCCACAAGACACAGTACGAAGAAACAATAATTACGAACCACGTGATAACTTCGCACCAAGAAAAGACGATAGAATTCAACGAAGAACCGGTCATGGATTTAGAAGAGAATATGGCAATAACTATAATTCATCCAGGAACGGCAACAACTATTATAGAGGGAATAACGACAACTGGAACGGGTATTGGAGAACCAATAGACCGACAAATTATCAACCAAGAAACCACTATCAACAAGCTGAACAAGAAAAGCGAATACAGATAGAAGAGGTGGAGGTAAGACCACCAAACCCCGATAAACGTTCGAATTGACAGCTAAGTGCCCATGCCAAAGAGAATGACGCACCGACCCAGGACAATTGCAGTACCTTGAACAGAGAAGTAAGAATCTTATCACGAAAAGAGAAGAAGGAAGAAACAAATCCGCAGGGACCAGATGAGAACGAAGACAGGAATATAAGAATATCGTGTTGCGGCGAAATTAATTGGGAGAATACTAACGAGGAAGATGAATTACCAGAGGCATGCACAACGAATGTAGGAGGAAAGAACGAAGTAATGAATATTGCAGAGCTATTTGAGATGGAAACCAGGGAAAGCGAATTCAATGAGGATAATGCGCAGTCGACAGAAGTTGAAAATAAGTTACAAGTTGGCACACAACCCAACGTATATAATGAAGGAAGTTATGAAGCGATAATTAGTGCAATTAGATGCGATTATGTGGAAGTAGTGACGAAGAAGGAGAAGATAGACGAGGATGAGGAAAAAGTAGACGATGTAGAAGAAAGCGTAAATGAAGGAAGAAACAGAGAAGAGGAAATGAAAGAGAGAGATGTAGCAGTCGAAGCTTATCCTACAGAAAGTTCGAATTCACAAGGGAAATTCCTAAAAAGACTCATGTATGATTCAGTGGAGGATTCGTTGATGCAAGAAGAAGAAGAACAGAACCAACCCTTTCAAATTCAACCAGTTGTGCAGGCCATGGTAAGGAATATCCCAATAAATATTGTAATTGATAGCGGAAGTGAACTTACTGCGATCTCAGAAAATTTATTCATGCAGTGTAACGCTAATGGGGAATTGCCAGTTCTGAAAACACGTAAGATTAAAGTAAGAGGTCCTATTAGAAACAATGCTGTGGAAGTTACGAGACAAACAAGGTTAACTCTTTCGTGCCAAGGTCAAAATATCGAAGCCAACTTCGTGATTATACCTAAACTAAATGTAGATTTGATTATAGGTGCAGATTTTTTAAATGAGAGACGAGCGATAATAGATATGGGGAAAGGTAGCGTAACATTCGGGAATGTCACACTTCTCTTTGAGCAAAAGCTAAAATTAGAAGAAATACCAGTTATAAACAAACAATTGAGAATGACACGAGATAAAGAGGATGAAGAATTAGAATGGTATGCACAAAAGGGGGAATCGCCTCAACTCATGTTAGAAGTCCATAAAGAAATAGACGAAAAATTGCAAGAAGTTCAAGGTATTTCGGAACACAGTAAAAGAGAATTAGAGGGTATTTTACGAGATAAAGCAGAGGTATTTTTACCTAAGACTGGCAGTATTAAACCCTTTCAGTACAAGTTTGAAGATTAATTTTGTTACTGGTAAATAATCAGCACAATATTTCAAGGTTATGTTGCAGATAAGATCGTCAGGAGAAAGAAGAATGAAGAGAGAGGAAGGTGGGAAAAAAATAGTTTCAATAATAATACCAATAGTACCATAGATTAAGGTGAAGGGATAAAGCGTAGATAGTCTAACAGCATGAAATACTAATATGCTATACACGACGACACTACACAAAAATAAAAAACGAATTTGAGGATTCTTGAGTAGACGTTAAGACTCCAAATATCTTAGAATTGTAACATGGAAAGGGCGCCGAAATTTGTAAAGCTTTTTAAGAAGGCGTAAAACAAGTAGGTTAAGTAAAACTTTTTGTAAGAACCATTGTAGAAACTCCAGCAAGGAAGAGATGCAACAACCCACAAGTTGCAACGCGAGATGTATCAAGAAAGAAAAGGATGTAATTAGCAAGACACGATTCCTACATAGCAGGAGGGTCCTGAGAAGGGAAGAGACAGCGAAACTAACAGAATGCCCTTGTAGAGAAGGTGGGCAATAAAATTGCCCGCTAGGAGGAATCCTGCTGGGATGGAACACCGAGCCGCACAGTGACAGATCCCTGCTGAGACGCGGCGGGACGGCGCTGGGACGGCGAACGCCGAATGAACGGAGCGAGCAAGAAACGGCCGGACGAGAAGACCGCTTGGGCAAGCCACGGCTGGCAAAAAATATGCGTGAAAGTCACACTACTGCTATTAAAGAGCAAGCTGATGCACGAAACTGAAGAAGAACTTCCACAAATTAAAAATGACGCGCCCAAACAATTTATCAAACTGTTACTAGGAGGAGAACTTCATAGCGACTAGTTATCAATTAATATTTCCATATCCTGCCCAGAGAAGAACCAAGAAGCAAGTAAGAAGCAGAGAAAAAGCAGGAAGAACAGAAGTTGAAGATTCGCAAGATTGAGACCAATAAAGAAGATGGGTGAAGAATAGACGACATACCTTCCCAAATCCCTATCCTATTGTAAACTTGTCGTCTGCGAAGTATTACAACGAAAAACGACCGAATTCGGCGACACATAACGATGACTTTCACGCATACAAAGCCAGTAAACCACGAGATTTTGCACTCATAGCTCCATTCCATTATGGGACCTCCACAACAGCAACACACACTTACAAAGCCAAAAAGGAACGACGAACGAAGCTGTACATCAAATACTTGCCCACATCCATCTCGCTCAAGTCCATCACGTTCATGCAAAAACATTCGCCAACCTCTTGCTTAAACATTCACAGGATTGTGTGAACGTGTGAAATGAAATTATGCGATGTAGGAATTGTGCAAAAGAAACGTGTGAAAAACTAAATAAGTAAAGCACACCAGACAGCTAATAAACTAAAAAAATTACATTCATTGACTATGGACTTAAATAAAATGTGGACTATCGATAAAAATAAATCATTAGCTCTGAAATGGACAATATATAAAGAACACCAAGTAAGGCAATATAAACGCTAAAAATTATATACCACTTATTTTCTCCTCATAAAAATAAGAGAATAACTATATTTTACTTATTTTCTCCTTATAAAAACAAAGAATAAAAATTATCTTGTTGGATGTTTTCCCTTTTTTTTAAACATTTGTACCATTTATTAGGATAATACCTCAATACGTGTGTATGTATATTTCTTTGTCAAAGCAATTTCTTTTAGCATTTGTAAAATTTATTAGGATAATATCTCAATACTTGTTTATGTATATTACTTTGTCAAAGTAATTCTTGGAAATAATTCTTATTTGTTAGCGTAACAATGTTGAAAGTCGTGTCTAGAAACAAAAACATTTTACTGGTACATGATATTTAGAAAATGTGTTAGGAACAGATTTTACTTAATTACTACATTTATAAAAACAATATATCTAAGAAAATCGATGTGAAAGACTCCTCACTTTCGATAACAAACTTCTTAAAAAACAAACTTCACACTTAAATAAAGAAAGAAAATAATTAAAAACTAATAATAGTATAAAAATATTCTTCTCTTGTCATTTTTTATTGTAATGTGGAAGAATATAAAAATATAAATTAGTAATACAAACTAGCATAGAACAGAATAATGTGGCTGAACAGTGTGCAACAAAATTTAGATAAATTAGAAAATTTTTGACTGACTTAGACAACGATTCAACCATTGCCTAAATTCAGTGCAAAAATTAAGTTCGAAGGGTGGTGATATGTAAGGTGTCAGGCAAATCCAACACCTTACATGAAAACCCTGACATGATCAGCAAATCCATTAGTATGTCACATAGCTCCGAATAAATCATGACATTAAATTAACCAAAGTAATACGAGTAACGAGTGAGCAAATGGAATACCACAGACTAACACAAGAATGCATAAATGCATGTCGTACCTTCCCCCGTGAGGCAGACGCAGTTCCGAGGGGAGAAACGAGGACAGAGGCCGAGAGCAGAACCGTGTTAAGCTAGGAGGCCCTACGATAAGGGAAGGACCGGACACCCACGTCGCCAGTTAACCACTAGGACAACGCCAGCTGCAAATTTTAGTGTGAGACTTTTTCGCGTCTTTGTTACGTTAGGACCACCCCCCAGCCCCTGTTAAAAGATAGAGCCCTCCAGAAGAACAGTATAGATCTCACGATGACGCTAAAAGGACCACACCAGCTGCAGGTTTTAGCGTGAGACTTTTTAGCGTCTCTGTTACGTTGCAAACTTTAAAAAACATTGCCCCACCACGGAAAGTATAACGTTTCTCATTGGATAGACAGGATTTTTGTAGGCGGAGCTTAAGGTTAACATTGAGACCCTGATTGGTCAGATGAAAACACAGCCAAATAGTTTTTTTAAACTAACTTCGGTAAATTGTAGTAAGGAGAAGAAAGAGTTGCTTCCGAGATGGCGAGGTGAGCGGATCTGTGATGCCGGCCGCTGCCCTGACGCTGCGTAAACACCGACAAGGTAATGAACGCACGCGATGCCGCTTTTTTGAGCGCATAATGCTTCACTCAGAACTGCAGAAGTCTCATCTGTTACACCCCTTTTTTGCGTAATACTAATGGTGATCGTTAATTAAAACTCATGGTGTTCACATTTGCCACTTGAAGTAAAGATCTGAAACGCGATGATTTTTCTAATTTATAGTTATTGAGAAGCCACATCAGCCACTATAATTTACGACAGGTTAGATAAGTAATTAAAGATAATTGAGGGTCACTGTAGACCATTTTGACAGTTTTCTCTTTTGTGAAACTTAATTTAAACCTAGATTATAGATGTGATATGGCATAGGTCATCCTTCGATCGATTGTGGAACTTGGAAACCCATTTAGGGAATATTCGTTCACATTTTTGTTGAACGCAGTTGGTTTTTACCACCCTGTATTAAAACATTTCCTTTTATCAATAGTGCAATTTATAAACGATGTTTTGTGAGTAGAATAAAATTTCCACGTTATTTTACCAGCTAACTAAAAATAGGAAAGCCTTGAACCCTTTCCACTAAATTTAGTTAGTATTAAGATTCTTTTACAGGGAGTGCAGTGGAGCTGACGCTGAGATCATTTAGTATTTAGTTATATCATCGCTAGTCTCACTGAACTCTTCTGAATTCTACATGTCATGTGTGGTCTGGCGTCTCCTTACCAGCAGCAGGTCCCTGGTTCAAACTAATTAATTCCCTAAAAAACACGCTCAGAACGTCGTTGCGCGAAAGTGGTAGGGAGACACGATATAGTACAAACAGACACCACCATGAATGTTTAGAGGTTGTTTTAAGATTCTATAGAAAACAATCTTGGTTTGCATTTCCAAAAGTTTCTGTCTCAATGCAAAGTGTAACGCTCCCTTTCGCCAATTGTTGGCGAAGATAGCAGCCGATGTACAGTGGAACGTATTTTGATGCAGACTTCTCAGGATGTGATTTCTTGATCTCTTTCGAAAGGTCGGTTTTACCTGTACCGCTATCATGCAGCCCGCGTGCAGCTGACAGGGGCTTCTGACAGATCAGTATGAAAGTAACGGAATACGATACGGTTTAATTACATTCTGTTCTTGGAAAGTTATTTGCGAAGTCGTCGTGGACGCTTTAAAGAGAGCCCTTCCTCGTAAATTTATTTGTAATCAGAAAGTTTCCTTTGCATTTCCTATTCATGCATTTTATGAACATCTTAATAAATACAGTACATTGAGCATTGTATATTTATTATGGAAGTAACGTAAAAATTGAATTTAAAAAATGAAGTTTCTCGCCCACAGATTGGACCCGAGGACCTCCAGATTATGGTTCTGCTCTCTTTGTGCTGCATCAACAGCTGCCTGGTAACAGCGGTAACACATATGGCTCATGCCTCCCCCACATTAGCGTCACCCGAAGCTCCCACTTCAGTCCTTCCATTAATCATAAATTTCAGCGAAATCGGTGATAAATAATTGTCGCAGTCACCTTGTAAAGGCGCGTGGGCTCTGGCCGCTGCCGCGAGTGATTTCGCATAACGCAATGGAACTCGTACTAAAGCGGAAGGACGTTTGAACGTTACGACATCCTCTTCTGTTACTGTTTACTTGTTTGCAATTCTTCTATAATTATGCTTCAGAAAATCCCTTAAACAGCTGCGTGCCAAGGGAGCACTATTCTCGTTTATGTTACTAGATTGTCACAAGTCTGCGTATACAAGTCGCTGGGCAGAGATGGTGTATGCCCGGGGACCTTGATATATGAACGCGTTCTAGATAGATCGCGGCTCCAAGCGGTGTCTTGGAAGTTCTCTAGGACCAGCGTTCAGGGTTGTTACTGTTAATAACCAGAACGAAAAACCATCCCAAGCTGCAAATGTTTTGTTTTTGATTCGATGACTAGTTTTGGACTGAGACCCATTTTCAGATCAACATAACAAAGTCGAAAATGCCATTTGCACCAAGTGACGGAAGGCACCTGCAGATTTGGCCCCACGTCCTATCAAGCTGGCCGTTGTTGAGTCTACAGTTGTAGCTGTGATTTCTGACTTTTTAGACACAGTGCGTTATTGTATAACCTACAGGAAAATGTGATCACCTCCATGGCATACCCATTTCCCTGGAAACGCTTCATTTAAATATTTACACGCATTCATCCTGAAACCATCGCTATTTACGAACACCTGGTGGAACATTTTCTAATACGTCAGGCAAATTATTGGACAGAACCGTGCGATACACGGGCGCATTAAACTTCTCCGGCTGGAGGTAAGGAAACCACTCCTCAAACGATTACAGCCCACTGATTTATCCCCAGGCATGCCTGAAAGCCAGGTTTTGTTTTTGTTTTTTTTTCCCCGACCAATAATGGCCGTTTCGGAAGTTGAAAATACTTTCACCAGTGAAACTAGATTGTCAGTTCACATCACCTTCTTTATAAAATGTTCATTATCTTCCACTTGGTGCAAAAGCCATACACGATACTGTACTCCTCGAGTGTTGAGTTAAAGTGTTATGATATGGATGCAGTTCTTCATCATGCAACAGTTCAACAACCAGGATTGCAATATCACGAGTACTTGGTCGAGGTGATTAGTGAAGTGTTTCAAGAATCATGCCTTCTGTTTGTGGAGTATGTGTAGTCCTGGGACTACGCATCTCCATTACTTGTAGACAAAGGTTACCGGATTTAAGAAGGCGTTGCTCCAGACGATGAAAAACGTTCTTACCGAGACAGCACAAGTAAGGGTACCGTGCAACATACGACCACCAGCAGCAGTTTGGTTATTGGATGCACCTGTTACCAAAACCAAATGCAAATCAATGTATTCATCGCTTATATACTCCATCGGGACCAGTCATGGTGGTGCACAGCACAGTTAGCAAACACAAGCATGTAGTTTAATGAAACCCATTGTCAAGTAATAAGCTATTGTCACGTGACAAAATGATATCTTCTTCGTAAACGACGAGAACTAGCAAACGGTCATCTGAAAAATGAAAATGGAAACTGAGAAGGATTTTAGCAATAGCTCCGTGTTGGTTGTGGCTTTGATGGATCATCAGTCTATATAGTGAGCTACAACAGTAGGTCTGGCGGCACTGCCTGATATATGTTCGTCTATACACTCTGATGCGCCGCATGATATGATAGCGTTGTCAGCTCCTCGTTATCATACATGTATTTTCAAAAATCAAGCCGATATGATTATGTTAGTTAAACATTTGTATTGAATCTAGATGAGGAATCGCATGCCGACCTCCAAGTGCAGCACCTTTTCTTCAATCTGTATGTTTCGAGGAAAAACCAGGTGCGGATGACGGCGGATTGTTCGGACACGAATGATAGGAGACTGCTGGTGTTCCTTCGTTATTCGCTTATCTGTTAAGACACACAACCCCCTGATATACTTAAGCCGATCATTTTTCTGGTGTACGAAAAAATGTATAGCAAAATTTATGCGAGTGTGATCGGTTTTTGTTTCCAGATAATGACACCCGTCAACCTACTCACTGGCCTGATATACCGAAAGTGATCCTATGAAATAAAGAGTGTGGGCTCCAGAAAGGTAAATTAATCATCTTATTTCTGGACACTTCAGTATGCTGCTCGGCAGCATGCAGTTTGAACACACGATAACCGTTCTCAGTGGGAGTTGCCTCCATGTCGCGACTGTTACGATATATAGAACTGCATCATTTAGAGATGGTTAAGCTGAAGTTGCACCTTTGAGTAACGTATTTTATGATCATCTCACTGCCGAGACTGGTGTGCAACGTCGCATGTACTCGCTCAAACAAACTGACTAAAATGCTTTAGATGACTGCAAACTTTTGTAGCTTGTTTGTTATATGAGCTGGCCCTTAGTAAGCAGGTCACACGCCACAGTGAATGGTTTTCATTGCATGATAATGGCTGCAACTATTAATAGTAAGCCTTTGATTAAGTTGGTCTTCATGTTCCATGTCCAGTGGGTACTCATGTAATTTATTATGTGCCGGTATAAACCTTATAATAATACTTCTGAAATATTTTAGCTTTTAGTGACACAAGACAGGCGTACGTCAAATGGGTGTTTTTAGCATGTTGCGATGTCTTGTGCCTAATGCTGACCTGTTTCTTGTAAACTTTAAAGTAACGATTAAAAGCGATATAAAAATATGCACAGATGATGCATGATTGTTGAGCCAAGATTATGTTACAGCTAGTCCGCCTGTTTAACGGAACCTAGCGGGTGTTTAATAGCAGTCTGGTTTGACAAGGCTGATTGGAAGCCAAACACGGAAACATGGAACTTCATTATTCAAGAAAAGCTTTCTTAAATGCTTGATTCTGGTATTATTTTATGTTATTGTTACTGTCCGTAATCATTTTGAAGTTCTGCTTTAAATTCATTACAGTATGGTTTGTAAGCCAGGTGATTATGATGATTGGTTTGTGGGGCGCTCAACTGCGCAGTCACCAGCACCCGTACACAGTCCCCATTTTAACACAGTCCAATATTTTTCACAGCCAAATCCATCCTCTGTTACGCATGATGATGAAATGATGAGGACAACACAAACACCCAGTCCTCGGGCAGAGAAAATCCCCAACCCGGCCGGGAATCGAAACCGGGACGCCGTGATCCAGAGGCAGAAACACTAGGCGCTAGACCATGAGATGCGGACTTAAAGCCAGGTGTTTTAACGGTTGGTATCTTCTAGACGTTCTCCAGTATTAGTGCGAACTGTCGAGCTAGATTCCTCACCATTGTCTAAGCAGGGGCTGAGAGTGAAAACTCTTCGCTATTCAAGGTCAGTCAGCTTCTGAATTATCATTAAGGAAGTCCATTCAGTCATCATTGTCCGAATAGATAATGTCTAATACGCCGCACCAGAATCAGTAGAAGAAAATTCACATTGACGGTTCTGTGATATTTGGTTCTTCGCCTTATCAGCCTTACCAATATGGCCATCTGGACTGTACAGGTTTTTTTCTTCTGACTGGCCGTTTCAGCCACGATTCTGTCTTTGATGGAACAGCAGTAAATCTCTTTTGCACAGGGTTGGATTGCTGTCGTGGGATGGCTGCGGGAAAAGACGAGGTTTCTTCTGAGCTGATTCGTGTTTAGTAATTTTGTACATAAATATTAATGAACGGCAGTGGAAGGGTTGTCATAGTTATTACAATTGACCCCATGACAAGTTGTGTTATCCCCAGGGCAATATCAAAAACTAAATGGATAACACACAATCCCAAACATCAGAAACAAAAAATTATGTTACATATTTTTAATCACAGTTAACCACTCTTTGGAAAACCGCCATCTGTAGCATCTTAATTCGATGCAGCAGAACAAAAAAAATTACGATCAAAAAATGTACTCTGTGGTAAGAAAAACAATGAAATATGGGTCCCTCCTACATGACGCTTCCAAGTAGAATGAAGTTACGGAGGGTGGTGCACCTTTATAAGCCCTCCGCATTAGCTTGATGACACTGTTTTATGCCCACGGTGGCAGGAAAGAGAAGCTGTGTGCCAACTAGCCCCGAATGCCAGATAATCACGGTATTCCCTATTTTAAGTTTGTCATTTAAATAAATGTACAATTTCTAGCAATCAGTTAGTCCTACGTTTCCAACTGTTCGGTAGAGCAACAGATGGTACCAGATGCTCGAATAGTTTAGTAGTATAAGTCGTACGGAATATGTCTAGTGGAATTACTTTCCTCATTACGATTCATCACCTGCGACATATGTTAGAGATAAGTTACGCAATTGATCTCTCCGTTGAATGGCAGAGGTCGAGAAGATTACGCTGCCCTGGTTATTATAAAGAGTCTTACAGCAGCCATCAGAGGCACAAGTGTCCGAACCTGGCCGGCCAGCCGTCCCTGCGCCTCAGATTCCAGTCTGTCGCTGATCCCAGCTCCACGACATGGCCTCCACAGGTACAGTGCTGACTATAGTAGTCCTTCCACATTCTTAATGTTTTCGGGATACGTTCTTGACTCTGTGAACAGAACAAAGGAAATACTATGAGGGACATTTTCAGTTTAGTATCAACAAGGAAATTGATAGTGTCTTGATAAGAGATTATGAAATGAACATAAAAAACTAAAACAAGGGTAATGGAATGTAGTACAATTGTATTAGGCGATGCTGAGGGAATTAGATGAGGAAATAAGAAGCCAAACTAGTAAGTGTATTTTGAAATTTGGGCATCAGATTAACTGATGATGGACAAGTTGAGACGATACGTCATTTCTGAAAAGGAGGAATTTGTAAACAATCAATACAAATTTAAATGTTAGTTAGTCTTTTCTGAACGTATCTGTCTGGAGTGTGCCCTTGTACGGGAATGAAACGTGGCCAATAAACAGTTCAGAAAAACGGAGAATAGAAACTTAAGAAATGTGGTGCGACAGAACAATGCTAAAGATTATATGAATTGATCGAGTAGCTACTGAAAAGGTACTGAATCAATTTGAGAAAAACCGAATTTGTGATATGCTGAGGCATCAAACAATCGTCAATTTCTTAAATGTGTGGGATAAGAATTTAAGAGGGAGGTCAGTGGATGAACACAGTAACCAGGTTCAAATAGATGTAAGATGCAGTAGCTGTTCAGAGGTAAAGACGCTTGCATACGATAGAGTAGGGTGAACAGCTGCATCAAACCAGTCATCGATATGAAGACCACAATAACATCAATAAGAGCCAATATTGTGCTTGGAAGTAACAAATACCAATCTAAAAGTAAAACTTTTCTACGAATGCATCTAAGTGGCGTTAGTTAATGTATTTAACAACTAAAATAGTTTATTAACAGATGTTTACTAACTAATATAGTGAAATTTGTCACGAGTACAGTGTAGCACTAACGACTTTATGTCTCTCTCTATAATATGTATAGAAACTCAGTTATGAAAGCCTTTTGTTAGTGATGGTCATATCGACGTGAACTTATTTTTAGGGACTTAGTGTTACAGAAGTTTCACAGTTTAAAATGAAAAGCAACAAATATCGGTTTAAGTGACTGCGGTTTATTTTAAAACAGAATTTTGATGTAATAGGCCGGTTAATACCTGGCGATGTAAAACGGTGGAAGTAAAAACCGTTTGGAAAAACGATCTGTGTTGCCCAAACTTTAATTTAATATATATTTTTGATGTTATTTGAAGGTTTTATATGTATAAGCTATTCGTTCTCGTATAAAATCAATTTTTTCGAGCGACCAATAGTGACACACATGCAGTATATGAAAAATACGAATGCGTAATAAGCAGAATTGATGAAACGTTATTAATGGCACTGCAAGTAATGTCTGCCGAATTTCGAAGCTTGCACGAACATTTTCAGACGTCTCAGTCGACAAATCCCGAACAGATAATAATCTAACTCAAAATTATTACAGTCTTCTACGTTACTGTAGTAACGTTCTAGCATTTTAGAGATACTTTGCTGCGAGTGGTCCTTGAAGTGGTGCGTTTCTGTCCCTAAGAATACAGCCATTCTAAAGAACGACTTAAGACGGCCACTCACTCTCTCAAACTTATGACATTATTAATAACTAGAGAGTCGGACATAAAGGACTTAAGATTGTCTCACTTGCACATTACGGGAAGGTAATATCTGCATAAACCATAACTTTGTTATTTTTGTATTTTAGCTTTTAACAAGGGATGTGTGCTGCAATTAAAGTCGTTGATACAGTGCTACTGGTATTATCCTCCTCTTGGGAACATGTACGCGGAATGAAATACCTTCACTAAATTCCTATGGTCAGTTGAAGGGACAAACTGCTACTTTTTGAGCAACTAGAAACAGTTCAGTTCGAAATTGTCACCTCTTTTTTCGACGCCGAAGGAAACAGAATCCGCTTTTATTGTCATATTTTATTATTCTCATTAAAACATTCATATCGAAGCTATACAAGTTTGCCAGCGAAACGTGATAAATTGTACCACATGTATTAGAGTATATCAACCAAGAGCTGAAATGGATGAGGACAAATATATGCAAGTGTTAAAGATAAGAAAAGTTCAATATGTGCACAAGGTGGTAGCTGATTTCCACACATTCAAAATAGAATATCGTCATTGAAAGTGATCAACCGTATCCTGGTATCGGAAATCCGAACACATAAACTCGCCGTTGATTTAGATGCGAAAAATTGTCTCTCTCTATAATGAAAGATGCTCCTATCATTATATTTGGATCAAAACACTGTGTCTAGAGTGGGGTTCTGCTATGTTCATATTTTTCTTCTCACAGATTTGTCACTTTCAGTATGAGTCACAAGTACGTAAACATATAGGCTACGAACACTTAGAATTCCAAAGCTGTAGTGGAGTAAAGAGGCATACAATTATCTCCTGATTTCTTTTTCAGTGTCTACCTTGACTGGAACAATAACCGTGTTTACTCTGATAATTTTAATCGTGAGATTGTCAGTGTCTGCAGGAGAGTCAGCACATACTTTGGGAGCAACTTGTCAGCACCCGACGGTGCATTCGATTGCTAAAGTAAGTGATGGATTGTGTTGTGTGAGGTAATAAAACTAAGAGCCTTGTTCTGACATGGTGTTACCGCTCCATTTATAGACAACCGTAACTCGCAGAGGACCAAACCCAGGACACGACGGTGACAAAGCGGCAGGTTGCTCGATATACGAAGTGCAGGTCACGAATCACGTCACGATAAGCCACGGATCTGAGGCAGTGACAACAGGTGAGAGAATTTCCACTGTTTCTGATCGTCAGCGGCGTCTGATGTATGAATAGTTACTAACAGTATCTTTTATAAAACTTGTCTTTTATTTAGTTATTTACTGATACAGTTGTCTCTCGACATAATCGAAAGCTCTGAAAGTATGTGACCCATAAAAAATTCGAGTGCTATTTCCAGAAGTCTTTGTACATATAATTCTGCTGCGGATTTCCATTACATATGAACGTGAATGAATTACAGACTCTGGCAAACGAACAGAACTATGCAGAAATATAGGTACTAATATGACTAAGTACCTAATTGCGAAATCATCTCCTGTCACTCAGATCCAAACGGTTGATCTAGAGAGTCTTCAAATACCTAGATAGCTGTCGAAAACTTCTGAAGGAATTTACGTATTAATTTTAGATATTATTGCAACTGAAAAGTTATTTTAGTAATAATTCAATTACCAAAACTTAGCTCTAACTTATAACACACATTTACCTGATAATTAAACGACAATTTAAAATTTCTATTGTTAAAAAGTGACGGCTGCAAGAGTCCTAGCTCAGTGGTAAGTTTTTAACGGTGCTTTAGTTACACAGTGATAAAATATGTCCTATTACATCTGTAAACAAATTTAAATAAGGGTAATCTTTCTACGGATCAGCTCATATAAACATTTGGATACGTCTGAAGCACGACATACAAGTGATTGACGTCTACAGAAATGTTTAACAGTTATACAGGTTCGTCAGTTGGACACACAAAAACTATTGGCAATTTTTTGACCAAGAATATGTCTCCTTCCTACAACTCAGTCCTTTTCGTTTAACAAAATTTTTTGCTTAGTAGTAACAAATTGCTTATTGTTTTCTACTCTTTGTCTTCGAGGTTGTGTTGACGCACTTTCAATATCAGTAATGTTCTCCCAGGGCAGATTATAATTCAGAACATATGCAGTTTGTCTATACCCCTGATATGCACGAATTAAGCAGTACAAACTACGGATACTAGAAGACATGGTAGGGACCACGAGGTGTTTGCACAGTAGCAAGCGGTGCCGCTGATAACAGAATGAAACCAACCAGCTCTCAATAGTCCGAACTGCCAGAACGTATTGAGTTGTAATTGAGCTTACGACCAAAAACAAGGTTCGGTACGGCAGCGTAAATTTTAATTAGTGAATGGCGACTGACACCCCTGTATGGAGGGATTCCTTAGAGTAAGATTTTAAGTGAAAAATAATGGTTTGCTGTGCAATCGCTAATTCTACTAACCATAACAGATAAGTGCGTCATGAGTTCTAAATGCATTCAACACATTCTTGATAGTAACTTTTTCAAAGTAAGAGGACAGAGGAGTGTCTATGACCGCCCTTTGCCTACCAATGTCTCCCAAAGAATTGTTTCATTCTGAGCTGTAAGGCGGGTGAAATACTTTCAGGTAGTACATGTACTAAAGAGAGAGATTCTGATAATTTAAGTGTTAATGGACTGGCAGAAACTCGAGATGCTATTCTAGAACTGTCATCTTCTGTGAAGCACTTATCTTCTACAGTGAAGTGAACGTGAAATAAGGAAGTTGAAGATATTGTTTCAGTGATAGGACACATTTTTGAGAATTGCACCAAATACAAAGAGGAAAATGTTCCAGATTTGAAGGAAAATGTAGAGCTGTTAGAGGTGATTACAGAGTATGTTGCTCATAGAATCAAATTCGAACAAACTAAACGTCATATAAGTGATGATTCTAAAGATAAAATTTTAAAAAATAAAAAAAAATTCCTTACAGTTTCAGGATATTTAAATCTCAAAACTGGTCGTAGTTTGAATACATATTTGTCCAAATGAGCCCGATTTCTCTAAATTAATTATCATGCTTCTCAGATGCGAATGTCCTACGTGCCAAATCTTTTTTCATTACTCACCAGAGTAATTTTCATGATTAACATATCACATGCAATGTACATTTTTGAACGTATATTATGTGCGAAAAGAACTGAGAAATATAGCATTTGTTTCTCTAAAGCATCTTTCCTTCTTCTATATTGGCATTATTCATATGCGTTTAAAGGAGTACGAGAAAGTATAGAAATATAGTGATTAACATATCACATGCAATGTACATTTTTGAATGTATATTCTGTGCGAAAAGAACTGAGGAATATAGCATTTGTTTCTCGAAAGCATCTTTCCTTCTTCTATATTGGCATTATTCATATGCGTTTAAAGGAGTACGAGAAAGTATAGAAATATAGCGGTTTTGATCAATCAGTAGGTATTTTAGCTTACTTCATCACATGTACGTGTAACAATTTCTGAAAACGAAATATCAATTGATATTTATTTTAGCTTATTTCACGACATGGACGTATTATAATTTCTGCAGATGAAGTCTGACACCATGGAGCAAAGAAGTGCAGATAAAAGGACACTATTACATAACGACGGCTGTAGGTATTCACAACATGTTTACCACCAAAAATTGTAACGCAAATGGTCCGTAGGCCTGCTCCCTCTTGGATGTGTTCATGTATATTCCACAAAACAAAATAGAATACACGTTACAAACGCCTAGGGAACATCCCAAAAGCTGACGATTGTAGAAATAATCGAAAGTGGAAACCACAAAAATTAACTTCTCTCTTTCCACGCTATTATTCCCGAATAAAACACTACTCCATTTGTATAGTAAACTAATTGTTTCTGGAAAGCAGTGGCTTGAGACAGTTTCAAGATGGTCTTTAAAGCAGCTAACTGAAAGTTTTATGGAATTTGCTTTGATCGTGGAAAGAGAATTTCAATAATTCCACATCAGTTGCGTTGATCGTAACCCAACAGTTATAATAAGATTAAATGACACTATAAATGAGAAGTACCCAGGAATGGAACGCTTGGCTGTATTGCTTTTCCTAAGGTCACACACTTTCATCAGAATGAAAACTATCAACAAGAAAAATAATACTAAAGTAGTAAGCGAGCAGAGAGTGATCAAAAACAGAAATTGCAAAAAATAAAAAAAAACTTTTACCATAACTTTCCAGAGCTGAGAAACCTTTTAATAAAGTTAAAGACATCAAAATGACACTGTAGGAGTTTTCTCCGTACTACAGGCCTATGAGAATGTGTGAGTTCCTCCCCCAGGAAAGAAAGCAGTGTCCACCGAGTTGGTGAAAGAGGTTGACGTCCTAGCATTTCACCTACCATAGACAAATATTGTCATAACTAATAATAAAGCTTCATAATGATAACAGTAATAGTACACTAAAGCACGGTAAACCTCGATTACATTCATACGTGCGTAGAGCTGAATATATGTGTGCCGTGTGTGCTAGAAGTTTTCAATACAGAGCGGCATCTCGGAAGGGTTCACCTTGACATCATAGCTCACAACCCGCCTGCCTACCATATATTTTAATATCCATGGGACAAACTATCCTTTGGAGCAAACACTGGCGGGAAAATCTGTCTGCGATCAACATTCAGTGATTCTAACTCATAACAGCAAAACACATGCAGATGTACAACTAACACTTCACAGGGGAAACTAATGAGATATTCGATTAATTCAATGACAAAATTACTTCCGTTGCCTACAACACAGAATCTCACTGAAAAAATGAGATCAACCACACTGTAAATATTTCATAAACATCTACTGAAATATAATGAGAAGCTACACTTTTCAGAGAATTAGAACGTACTTCGATGCGAGATGCCTTTAATAGGTTCCACAACGAAACATTGTCTCGAAATTTGGTAGAAAATCCGAAGAAATTCTGGTCGTATGTAAAGTACACAAGCGGCAAGACGCAGTCAATACCTTCGCTGCGCAGTGCCGATGGTACTGTTATCGACTACTGTGCCGCTAAAGCGGAGTTATTGGACGCAGTTTTCAGAAATTCCTTCACCAGGGAAGACGAATGGAATATTCCAGAATTTGAAACACGAACATCTGCTAGCATGAGTCTCTTAGAAGTAGATACCTTAGGGGTTGCGAAGCAACTCAAATCGCTTGATACGGGCAAATCTTCAGGTCCAGATTGTATACCGATTAGCTTCCTTTCAGATTACGCTGATACTATAGCTCCCTACTTAGCACTCATTTACAACCGCTCGCTCACCGATAGCTCTGTACCTACAGATTGGAAAATTGTGCAGATCGCACCAGTGTTCAAGAAGGGTAGTAGGAGTAATCCATTTAACTACAGACCTATATCATTGACGTCGGTCTGCAGTAGGGTTTTGGAGCATATACTGTATTCAAACATTATGAATCACCTCGAAGAGAACGATCTATTGACACGTAATCAGCATGGCTTCAGAAAACATCGCTCTTGTGCAACGCAGCTTGCTCTTTATTCGCACTAAGTAATGGCCGCTATCGACAGGGGATCTCAAGTTGATTCCGTATTTCTAGATTTCCGGAAAGCTTTTGACACCGTTCCTCACAAGCGACTTCTAATCAAGCTGCGGAGCTATGGGGTATCGTCTCAGTTGTGCGACTGGATTCGTGATTTCCTGTCAGGAAGGTCGCAGTTCGTAGTAATAGACGGCAAATCATCGAGTAAAACTGAAGTGATATCAGGTGTTCCCCAGGGAAGCGTCCTGGGACCTCTACTGTTCCTGATCTATATAAATGACCTGGGTGACAATCTGAGCAGTTCTCTTAGGTTGTTCGCAGATGATGCTGTAATTTATCGTCTAGTAACGTCATCCGAAGACCAGTATCAGTTGCAAAGCGATTTAGAAAAGATTGCTGTATGGTGTGTCAGGTGGCAGTTGACGCCAAATAACGAAAAGTGTGAGATGATCCACATGAGTTCCAAAAGAAATCCGTTGGAGTTCGATTACTCGATAAATAGTACAATTCTCAAGGGTGTCAATTCAACTAAGTATCTGGGTGTTAAAATTATGAACAACTTCAGTTGGAAGGACCACATAGATAATATTGTCGGGAAGGCGAGCCAAAGGTTGCGTTTCATTGGCAGGACACTTAGAAGATGCAACAAGTCCACTAAAGAGATAGTTTACACTACACTCGTTCGTCCTCTGTTAGAATATTGCTGCGCGGTGTGGGATCCTTACCAGGTGGGATTGACGGAGGACATCGAAAGGGTGCATAAAAGGGCAGCTCGTTTTGTATTATCACGTTATAGGGGAGAGAGTGTGGCAGATATGATACACGAGTTGGGATGGAAGTCATTACAGCACAGACTTTTTTCGTCGCGGCGAGACCTTTTTACGAAATTTCAGTCACCAACTTTCTCTTCCGAATGCGAAAATATTTTGTTGAGCCCAACCTACATGGGTAGGAATGATCATCAAAATAAAATAAGAGAAATCAGGGCTCTAACAGAAAGTTTTAGGTGTTCGTTTTTCACGCTCGCTGTTCGGGAGTGGAATAGTAGAGAGATAGTATGATTGTGGTTCGATGAACCCTCTGCCAAGCACTTAAATGTGAATTGCAGAGTAGTCATGTAGATGTAAGATGTAGATGTAGACGGGCATTTAATATTTACACTAAGGTGACAAAAGTCATGGGATATCTCTTAATATCGTGTCGGTCCTCCTTTTTCCCGACGTAACTCAGCAACTCGACGTGCCGTCGACTCAACAGGTCGCTGGAAATCCCCTATACAAATAATGAGCCATGCCGCCTCTATAGGAGTCCATAATTGCGAATGTGTTACCGGCGCAGAGTTTTGTGTACTAACCGACCTGTCATTATGTTCCCTTAATGTTGGCTGGGATTCATGTCGGACGATCTGTGTGTCAAATTCATTCGCCATAACTGTCCAGGATGTTCTTCAAACCAAACGCGAAAACTTCTGGCCCGGTGACATTACATCGTAGTTTGGCATCATGAAGTCCATGAATGTCAGCAAATGGTCTCCATATAGATCAACATAAACATTTGCAGTCAATGATCTGTCCACTTGGACCAGAGGACACAGTCCATTCCAATGTAACGCAGCCCACGCCATTGTTGAGCCACCACAAGTTTTTACAGTGCGTTATTGACAACACCGGTCCATGACTTCGTGGGGACTACATAGCAACTGACCCTACCATCAGCTCTTATCAACTGAAATCGGGAGTCATCTGACAAGGCAACGGTTTTAAATCCTCTAAGGTCCAACCGATCTGGTCACGAGCCCAGGAGAGACGCTGCAGACGATGTGCTGTTAGCAAAGGTAATCGGGTCAGTCGTCTGTTGCCGTAGCCCATTATCAGCAAATTTCGCCCCCGTTATCCTAACGGATTTGTTCCTCGTACGTCCTATATTGATTTTTGCGGTTATTTTACGCAATGTTGCTTATCTGTTAGCACTGACATCTCTGCGCAAACTGCTCTCGATCGTTACAGAAGGTCGTCGTCCTCTGCGTTGTCCGTAGCGCCTGAAATCTGGTATTCAAGGCACACTCTTGACATCTTGTGACTGTGAATGTCAGAATATTGTATTTCCTAACGATTTCCGAAATGGAATGTCCCGTTCGTCTATCTTCAACTATCAAATGGCACAAATGGCTCTGAGCACTATGGGACTTAACTTCTGAGGTTATCAGTCCCCTACAACTTAGAACTACTTAAACTTAAGGACATCACACACATCCATGCCCGAGGCAGGATTCGAACCTGCGACCGTAGTCTGAAGAGCCTAGAACCGCTCGGCCACTCCGGCCGGCACACCACTTCAACTATCATTTCGAGTTAAAACTCTGTTAATTCCCGTCGTGCGGCCATTTTCACGTCGGACGTCTTTTCACATGAATCACCTGAGTATAAATTACAACTCTACTAGCGCACTACCCTTTTATACCTTGTGTTCGCCATACCACCGCCATCTGTATGTGAGAACATCTCTGTATCGATACTTTTACCACCTTAGTATATGTTGTACAGCTTATTTTCCGACATAGAAAATGTGGATTATGTACACTAGATTATCTTTCCGTACTTTACTACTTGTCATTTTACAAGTGCGTTATCGTGAGGATCAGGGAAAGCGTTTGATAGTGGCTTCACGTTCCAGCATTTTATGTCCACAGCGTTCAGATGAGGTTCACTGAAGATAGAAAATTGCCTAAGCTCATATGCTGAGCTTCTTCATCAGAACGATCTTCTCGTCTCCCAGCAAATTTTTGTGCGATCCGAATACAGCCACCCATCCTGGGAAAAGACCTGATGAAAGAGGCAGATGTGAAAGACTAGTTTCAGATATGTGAATTTTTTCTATTTTTTTTGGGTATAATATCTAACCAGTAATGTTTTAGAGCCACCGCAAACTTATTTGTGAAGGTGTTAGAGGGGCAGCGACTCCAAGCTTGTTATTTATGAAGGTGTTACAGGAGCGTTATCTGAACTATGTGCAATTAGACACTGTGGTCGTGGTGCTGGCGAAAAACGGAAATTTAGTTACTGGTAACGAACAATTTATGAAAGGAAAAGGCCGAGTTCTCGATTCTGATATGGGACTGTTTCATGGTACCCACGGAAAATACATTGTGATAAAGTGCATTATTCGAGTTATATACACATTACGCAGCCTTTAGATGCAGTTGTTTTCGACCTCATTCGTAGTAAGTAAACATTGAACGTAAGTATAAGTCATATGAATTAGATATCACACCTTACACTTTGCGCACTTTGACATGAATGTATCGCGTAACAAAATAAATATTTATAAGCATCGATAATTGCGAACGATCAAACTTGCAGATGTCTTCATACATTAACAGTGTACGCGGATAGAAAAGTTACACGAAAGGTAAATAAATGCAGTGAAATATTTAGCACGTAATAAGAGAGTGGTTACGTTACGACCATACCTGACAGAATTTTTGTTCGTTGAACCATGTCATTATCAATACTAAAGAGCTAAAAAGTTGTGAGAAAATAGACGCCCTACTTGTTACACGACTAAAAGTACGGTAATTTATGCAGAAGATTGAATATATCTTATTTTTGTCTTTTTTCATGTTCTGATACGAGAAAGTCTTGGGAATTGTTGAAGAAAAGATTCTGTGTTGATTCATTCTGTTCGTTGTGCAGTTTTTGAGCTTTTTTAAAATTGCTAACGGTAAGTGTTCGAGTAGATCCATTTTTTACTTTTTGTGTAACACACAAAAGTTGTCTTTTATGTTCCCAAAGAAGTGTCCATGATATGGACAATGTGTGATGCAAGGCCGGTTTTTATTTTGAGGGCATCTATACGTCCTTCAAAGCGTGTTGCAAAGTTTCTTCCTGTTTGTCCTACATAGAACCAAGAACAAAAGTATGGTGAGTTTTTATAAGCCAGACTTCTGACGCTGCTTTCCAGTGAATTTGTTATTGTGAATAGTCTTATGTAGTAGTTTATTGTCTGTATGGGAGGACGTTTTCATATTATGTCGTCCAAAGTTAGTTTGATACGTTACCGAGAAGGAAGATAGGCAAATTTTGCCATTTATTTTTTACCTTTAGATCTCGTTCGTGGTTCTTTTAGTTTACTTTTGATCTGTTCAGCTACGATGTTTATGAAACATAAATAAAGATACAGTACGCAGATATATTATGTATATATAGTACGAAGATGTAGGTTCAAATGGCTCTGAGCACTGTGGGACTTAACATCTGAGGAGCTCATCAGTCCCCTAGAACTAAGGACTACTTAAACCTAACTAACCTAAGAACATCACACACATCCATGTCCGTGGCAGGATTCGAACCTGCGACCGCAGCGGTCACGCGGTTCCAGACTGAAGCGCCTAGAACCGATCGGCCATAGTGGTCCGCGTAGATGTAGTACATAGATGTCCCGTATGTTGTTGACTGGAGACAGATCTGATGGTCGGGGAGGCCAAGGTAATATATTGACACTCTGTAGAGCTTGCTAGACTACAACAGCTGTATATGGGCGCGCGTTATCACGTTGCAAAACACCTCCTTGAATGCTGTTAATGAATGGCAGCACAATAGAGCGAATCTCCAGATTATCGTATAGATTTGCAGCCAGGGTGTATGGGATAACCACGAGAATGGCCCTGCTGCCATACAGGAGTAGGTCCAACGAGTCTAGAAAGAAGACAGTTTGGTTGCAGCCCCTCAACTGGTCTACTAAAGCACACGGCCACCACTGGCATCGAGGCAGAACCAAGTTTCATCATAAAACACAGCACACCTGGATGCTGCCCGCCGGTGAGCTCCCGCTTGATACCAATGAACCCACAAATGGGGTCAATGGAATGCACGTTGCAGGGCGTCGGGCTCGGACCTGTCCTTGAAGTAACAGATTTTTAACATTTTTCTCTGTCACTGTGGTGCCATCTGCTGCTCAAATTAGTGCTTCCTATGCAGTACGATGCACCAAAGCCGAAAACAATGATATATCTCTGTAGTGCCACCTGAGCGTTCGGAGCCTGGTCTTCTTACGGTCATATATTAGTGTGACCACAGCTGCAAGCAGTCATGTACAGTGGCTACATTCCTGCCAACTCTTTTTGCAGTTTCACAGAAGGAACGTCCAGCTTCTCGTTGCTCTATTATGCTACCTCGTTCAGACTCAGTGAGATTCTGATAATGACGTCTTTGTCACCTTAACGGTATTCTTGACTAACATCAATTCACCACGTCCAATCTCAAAGGTAACTCAGGCTCACCAACATTACGCCGTGTATTTAAAGCAAATCCTGACCTGCATACTCACAGTGGCGCTACTAGCGCTACTGGCTTGAAATCTGAAGAGACATCTTTCATATACAGAAACGCCAACCATCTTTGATGTACACTCCAGGAAATGGAAAAAAGAACACATTGACACCGGTGTGTCAGACCCACCATACTTGCTCCGGACACTGCGAGAGGGCTGTACAAGCAATGATCACACGCACGGCACAGCGGACACACCAGCAACCCCGGTGTTGGCCGTCGAATGGCGCTAGCTGCGCAGCATTTGTGCACCGCCGCCGTCAGTGTCAGCCAGTTTGCCGTGGCATACGGAGATCCATCGCAGTCTTTAACACTGGTAGCATGCCGCGACAGCGTGGACGTGAAACGTATGTGCAGTTGACGGACTTTGAGCGAGGGCGTATAGTGGGCACGCGGGAGGCCGGGTGGACGTACCGCCGAATTGCTTAACACGTGGGGCGTGAGGTCTCCACAGTACATCGATGTTGTCGCCAGTGGTCGGCGGAAGGTGCACGTGCCCGTCGACCTGGGACCGGACCGCAACGACGCAAGGATGCACGCCAAGACCGTAGGATCCTACGCAGTGCCGTAGGGGACCGCACCGCCACTTCCCAGCAAATTAGGGAGACTGTTGCTCCTGGGGTATCGGCGAGGACCATTCGCAACCGTCTCCATGAAGCTGGGCTACGGTCCCGCACACCGTTAGGCCGTCTTCCGCTCACGCCCCAACATCGTGCATCCCGCCTCCAGTAGTGTCGCGACAGGCGTGAATGGAGGGACGAATGGAGACGTGTCGTCTTCAGCGATGAGAGTCGCTTCTGCCTTGGTGCCAATGATGGTCGTATGCGTGTTTGGGGCCGTGCAGGTGAGCGCCACAATCAGGACTGCATACGACCGAGGCACACAGGGCCAACACCCGGCATCATGGTGTGGGGAGCGATCTCCTACACTGGCCGTACACCTCTGGTGATCGTCGAGGGGACACTGAATAGTGCACGGTACATCCAAACCGTCATCGAACCCATCGTTCTACCATTCCTAGACCGGCAAGGGAAATTGCTGTTCCAACAGGACAATGCACGTCCGCATGTATCCCGTGCCATCCAACGTGCTCTAGAAGGTGTAAGTCAACTACCCTGGCCAGCAAGATCTCCGGATCTGTCCCCCATTGAGCATGTTTGGGACTGGATGAAGCGTCGTCTCACGCGGTCTGCTCGTCCAGCACGAAGGCTGGTCCAACTGAGGCGCCAGGTGGAAATGGCATGGCAAGCCGTTCCACAGGACTACATCCAGCATCTCTACGATCGTCTCCATGGGAGAATAGCAGCCTGCATTGCTGCGAAAGGTGGATATACACTGTATTAGTGCCGACATTGTGCATGCTCTGTTGCCTGTGTCTACGTGCCTGTGGTTCTGTCAGTGTGATCATGTGATGTATCTGACCCCAGGAATGTGTCAATAAAGTTTCCACTTCCTGGGACAATGAATTCACGGTGTTCTTATTTCAATTTTCAGGAGTGTATGTCACACAGCTGCTATACATATAAGGTGCAACGGTGTACGGTGTATGGGTCTGCGAGGCCTTCTTACTTAAAGATGTTGGACGTCGTGCACCATGGAGGGCTTCGGTTGGCCACTGGGACATTCAGAACTAGCCCCATACGAAGCCTCTGTGCAGAGGCTGATGAACCGCCACTTCATATGCGGCGGCGGCTACTTACGGTCCGCTAGGCGTATAAAACTTTGTCCACACCATACACACCTGCATACCACACAGTTGCTCAGCTTCCTCTGGCACGGCTATTCCATAACCGGCAACGAGTGACACGGCCCAATGGGGTTCGCGCCCATGATTGGCGCTCGGCGATGGATATGGCTGGTCTTCATGTTTTCGGTCGCGGTTGGAGCAGATTTCCACCTTGCCTCCTCCGGAAAACCAGATTTATTTTAGATTTGACTAATTTTAAGAAAGATAGATTTTACATTCCAATCTCAGTTTTTTAACATTTTAGATGCGCATCACGGTTTTACCGTCGTTTACACTGATGGCCCCCAACAGGAGAATTTCATTGGCAGTTCTGTAGTGTTCCCTGATCATGTTACCCGGATTCGCCTCCCTGATGAATTACCGTTTTCGCAGCGGAGCTCCACGCGATCCTGAAGGCACTGGAGCGGATGAATCGTGTTCGGGGCAATAGATTTCTCCTCTGCTCCGATTTTCTTAGTTCCATACAATCATTGCAGAATCTGTACCCAACTGAAGAGATGGTCCAGCTGATATATGACCAGCTGTACTTGCTCCAACGGCTGGGTGCCTGGTCATGTAGGCCTATGGGGCAATTATCAGGCCGATCGGGCTGCCAAGGAGGCCTGCAGAGAGCAGGATATGGTCCAGTGTCCTATTCCCTCGGAGTCTGTCATTTCTGCACTCCACAAGAAGTGCATGGAGTTGTGGGAGGAAGATTGGCTGGCAGTGACGGCCAATAAACTGCGGTTGGTGAAGTCAACAACTCGGCCGTGGCGTATCTCCTGCCGGTGCTCAGGGGGGAAGAAGTGACCCTCACACGTCTTCGGATTGAGCACTGTCCCCTCACACATAGTCTTCTATTTTGGCGGGAGGATCCCCCGATTTGTGATGCTTGTGGTGTGCACATCTCTGTCCGCCACATTTTAACAGACTTCATTTTATCCCGTGGTGCAAGGGCAGAAGCACAAGTTCATGGGGATCTGTCCTGTGTTTTAGCTAATGATGAGACGTGTGTGTCTAGGGTTTTAAAGTTTTGTAATGTGTCTGGACTCTGGCTTAAACTTTTAGGCTGGAGGTTTTAGTGTATTGCAAAGTGACTGGCTCCTCCCTTTTTCCTTGCGGTCAGCCAGCCACCACCATCTGCTACATTGTTTTAGCTCTCCCTACTACTTTCTTCCTGGGTTGTCCACGTTTTACTGATGGCGGCATGCTTCGTCCCACGCTTCGGTGTGGGTAGGCACATATTTTTGCAAGCTAGTTTCCTGTGTCCTGCGTTCTGTTTTATCTTATTGTTCTGAGTCTTTTCTTGACACCCATCTCAATCTGTTACTGAGCAGATGCTGAAGACCTTGCCGTCGTGCGCCGTTAAAACCCTCTCCTTCCATCCACACAATAAAGTAATGAGACTGATGTGAAACTAAAGTTGCTTACCGTTTTAGTCAAGTTTAGTGTTGTCTCCTTCAAAGTAGTTCCCTTCTGATTTCCAGCGCTTCTGTCACTGATGGTAACATTTCTCGAACTCATCTTCTGTAATATCCTCCAAGACCCTCGTCACAGCTTTTTGGACATCTTGTGTTGTTTGAAAATGGTATCCCTTGACCACCGTTTTGACTCTTGGAAAAAGGAAAAAGTCATACGGAGCTATATCTGGTGAATAACGTGGCTGTGGTAGTGCTGAAATTTGTTTTGACGTTAAAAATTTCTGTACTGACAGAGCAGTATGGGATAGTGCATTATCGTGATGCAAAATCCAGTTATCAGCAATGTTGGCACGGACACCAAGAACTCTTTTACGAAGTCTTTCTAAAATTTCTGTGTAGTAATATAGGTTAACTGTTTGGCCAGTAGGCAGCCACTCTTTATGAACATTTCCCATGGAATCAAAGAAGCACACAAGCATGCATCTCACTTTTGACTTTGACATTCGTTCTGCCTTCACTAAACTTTTATGCCAAGAAAAAACTTGACCTCCTCTCCAAAAGCCATCTGAAGCTTGTCGTAATTTGTCGTTGCGTTTTCACCGAATTCAACGTATAAACAAATGGCATACCGTTGCGCAATATAATGCGGTTCCATTTCCGTGACGAGAGACACAAACACGTGTTACCTTATTACAGCACAACTTACTACTGAGCAGTTGCATCGATGTGCCACTTGGACTAGAAGCAGTTTATAGACCAAAGTCAAAGATATTGTGCCTACCTATATATTCGCTTCATCTGCGACATTATCTAGTTCTTATTTTGGGCCACATAATTATAGTGTCATTCATTCGTCTTTTAAAATATATCTGTAAACTGTGGGTGAGTTAAAAAGAATTCTTGTTCTATGTTACGTCTAAATAAGTGAACAAGCACGCGTGCAAGAATGCGACCACTGCCATACCTCTGTTTTGCGTGTGTAACTTGCCATTGAATAAAAAATAGTTATGTGAGGGGATTAATTCAAATAATATATGAGTTTTCATTGTTTAGAATTTTACAGTGGCGCTTAAGGTGGTTCAATGCTAAGTGACGCTTGAGGTGGTGTAGAGAGCTACACCACAGGGCAAGGGTGACTGTAAACGAGTGACTTTCAATGCTGAAATCACACTTTGCCCTCTTTCGGGTTGGTGAATTCCTGGAGAATGTTACCTGCCGTAAAGCGTAGTGCCTGCAGTGAAGCACGAAAGAGGTCGTCTTACAATTTTAGGCTGTTTTCCGTGGTTACATTGTGGTCCCATTATTGGGTTTGAGAAACGCCTACTGCGGAAGTCCATGAACAGATTTTACAGTATTGTGTACCGTGCACAGTAGAGGCAGTGTTCGGACGATGACTTTTTGTGTTGGCATTACGACGCACCTGTCTTAAAGCAGTGGTTTGTGGACAGCAACATTCCTGAAGTGGACTGCCCTGCCCAGTGTCCCGAGTTGAACTCAATTCAGTAGTTTTGGGGTGAGTTACAACATAGACTTCGCTCCAGACTCCAGCGTCCAACATCAACTACCTTACCTGGTTTTGGGTACTGAGGAAGAATAGGATACCATTCCTCCATAGACATTCAGACACCTCATTGAAATTGTCTCCAGCAGAGTTCAAGCAAAATAACACTCTCTGTACCGATGTCTACTAACAGGTGTCCATTTACCTTTGATAAAGTAGTGTAGGATATAGGACCAACACAAAACGATCGGAGGCAAACACTTCTGTTGTTACCATGACCTAAGACCTTTAACACGTTCTTACCTACTGTAGAAAGTAAAGTGAAGAAATTGTTCAAAAATAAAAACAGAATTATCATACCAATTGAACTTTCGACTGTTTATAGAACGAGTAAATGTGTCAATATGTTTTTACGCTATAGCAGTTACTCTGTTTACAGGTACTCCAAATCTAAATCCTAGTGTCAACAACAACAATGACTCATTGACGACGATCACAACACATTGGAGTACGCGATCTGATTACGAAAAATATGATGGAGTTGGTTCTTATAAATTGCATGAGTCACCGAGGACGTGGTCGGAGGCAAAGAAGATCTGCGAAGAAGAAGGCGCCCATCTGCTGATAATCAACTCAAAGAAAGAAGAAGAGGTCATAAAGAAAGTCATGAACCGTCACCGTCGATTGTTCATTGGATTCCGCTACCTGAGAGAAGAGAACTACTACGAAACGGTTCTTGGTAAGTGTCGCAGAACCCAGAATATAGCACGCTGCAAGAGAATGCGAATTCACTGTTGATTCGCTAGACAGGTAACCTTCTACCATAGATAACATGTCGATAGTAGTGTGTATCTTTCTCAAAAGCCGGCCGGAGCGGCCGAGAGGTTCTAGGCGCTACAGTCTGGAACCGCGCAACTGCTACGATCGCAGGTTCGAATCCTGCCTCGGGCATGGATGTGTGTGATGTCCTCAGACGTAAAGTCCCATAGTGTGCTCCCTGCCGCCGTTGGATAAGCAGCTGCTGCAGCAAGTCGTATAACCCTAGCTTACTTATTTGTTAGATAGTTTAATTAATTTCTTTGCGTGTTTTTGGGTACTTGCATTGTTTAATTCATATATTTCGGGCGTATTATAGTATTTGACAGTTGTAGCATCGCGCTTTAGTGATTATTTCGTAGATTCTTATTTAAATTGCGTGTGAGTTTCGTATAGGAGGTGCAATTTCGAGTTTTAGTTACTGTAATCGTAAATTCAGCAGATTGTAGCGCAGTCGTTAGGCATTTGTACAGGTTAGTTGATACATTCTTTGTGTGTTCCGCTTGCGTTATCTAGGCACGGACTCGTGTTTCAGTAACTGTTGTTAAACATCAATTAGAATGGACAAGGACTGCGATTGCTGTGTTCGGATGAGGGCTGACTTGGCATCCCTTCGCTCACAGCTGAAATCGGCGCTGACTTCGGTCGCGCAGCTTGAGGCTGTTGCCAATGGGCACCACTGTGGGGAGCCGGACTCGGGTATCACGGGGATGTCAACCTCGCACCGTCTGTCCCCAGATCGGTCTGCCGCTGTGGTTGCCCCGGTTGCTGCCCGCAGTGGGGCTGAGCCCTCGCCTGTGGTTGATTGGGAGGTCGTTCCAAGGCGTGGCAGGCAGCGAAAGGCGTCCCCGGAGGCTGATCAGAAAGCCTCCCCGGTGCGTCTGACAAACCGGTTTCAGGCACTGTCTCTGGCTGAGCCAGATGCAGCTGCCTGCCCTGTTTCAGAGGATCATTCTCAGCCTTCAAGGTCCAGGCAATCGCAGAGGGTGGGCTTATTGGTAGTTGGGAGCTCCAATGTTAGGCGCGTAATGGGGCCCCTTAGGGATATGGCGGCTAAGGAGGGGAAGAAATCCAGTGTGCACTCCGTGTGCATTCCGGGATGAGTCATTCCTGATGTGGAAAGGGTCCTTCCGGATGCCATGAAGAGCACAGGGTGCAGCCAGCTGCAGGTGGTGGCACATGTCGGCACTAATGACGTGTGTCGCTTTGGATGTGAGGAAATTCTCTCTGGATTCCAGCGGCTATCTAATTTGGTGAAGGCTGCCGGTCTTGCTTACGAGATGAAGGCAGAGCTCACCATCTGCAGCATCGTTGACAGAACCGACTGCGGACCTTTGGTGCAGAGCCGGGTGGAGGGTCTGAATCAGAGGCTCAGACGGTTTTGCGACCGTATTGGCTGCAGATTCCTTGACTTGCGCCATAGGGTGGTGGGGTTTCGGGTTCCGCTGAATAGGTCAGGAGTTCACTACACTCAGCTGGCGGCTACACGGGTAGCGGAGGCTGTGCGGCATGGACTGGGCGGTTTTTTAGGTTAGAAGGCCTCGGGAAAGTGCGGGATGGGCTGCAATGTCAAAGGGTGCTTGGCAATTACAGGACGTGCTTGGATCAAGGAACAGTCGGAATCATAGTTGTAAACTGTTGTAGTTGCGCTGGAAAAGTCCCTGAGCTTCAAGCGCTAATAGAAAGCACAGAAGCTGATATCGTTATAGGAACAGAAAGCTGGCTAAAGCCTGAAATAAGTTCTGCAGAAATTTTTACGAAGTCTCAGACGGTGTTCAGGAAAGATAGATTAGGCAGAATTGGTGGTGGAGTGTTGGTGTCTGTCAGTAGTGGTTTATCTTGTAGTGAAGTCGAAGTAGATACTCCGTGCGAATTGGTGTGGGTGGAGGTTATACTTAACAGCCGAATTAAGTTAATAATTGGCTCCTTCTACCGACCCCCAGACTCCGATGATACAGTTGCGGAACAGTTCAGAGAAAGTTTGAGTCTCGTAACAAATAAATACCCCACTCATACGGTTATAGTTGGTGGGGACTTCAACCTACCCTCGGTATGTTGGCAAAAATACTTGTTCAAAACCGGTGGTAGGCAGAAAACGTCTTCCGAGATTGTCCTAAATGCATTCTCCGAAAATTATTTAGAGCAGTTAGTCCACGAACCCACGCGAATTGTAAATGGTTGCAAAAACACACTTGACCTCTTGGCCACAAACAATCCAGAGCTGATAGATAGCATCATGACTGATACAGGGATTAGTGATCACAAGGTCATTGTAGCTAGGCTCAATACCATTTCTTCCAAATCCATCAGAAACAAACGCAAAATAATTTTATTTAAAAAAGCGGATAAAGTGCCACTAGAAGCCTTCCTAAAAGACAATTTCCATTCCTTCCGAACTGACTATGCGAATGTAGACGAGATGTGGCTCAAATTCAAAGATATAGTAGCAACAGCAATTGAGATATTCATACCTCATAAATTGGTAAGAGATGGAACGGATCCCCCGTGGTACACAAAAAAAGGTCCGAACGCTGTTGCAGAGGCAACGGAAAAAGCATGCGAAGTTCAGAAGAACGCGAAATCCTGAAGATGGGCTAAAATTTACAGACGCTCGAAATTTGGCACGTACTTCGATGCGAGATGCCTTTAATAGGTTCCACAACGAAACATTGTCTCGAAATTTGGTAGAAAATCCGAAGAAATTCTGGTCGTATGTAAAGTACACAAGCGGCAAGACGCAGTCAATACCTTCGCTGCGCAGTGCCGATGGTACTGTTATCGACGACTGTGCCGCTAAAGCGGAGTTATTGAACGCAGTTTTCCGAAATTCCTTCACCAGGGAAGACGAATGGAATATTCCAGAATTTGAAACACAAACATCTGCTAGCATGAGTTTCTTAGAAGTAGATACCTTAGGGGTTGCGAAGCAACTCAAATCGCTTGATACGGGCAAGTCTTCAGGTCCAGATTGTATACCGATTAGCTTCCTTTCAGATTACGCTGATACTATAGCTCCCTACTTAGCACTCATATACAACCGCTCGCTCACCGATATATCTGTACCTACAGATTGGAAAATTGCGCAGGTCGCACCAGTGTTCAAGAAGGGTAGTAGGAGTAATCCATTTAACTACAGACCTATATCATTGACGTCGGTTTGCAGTAGGGTTTTGGAGCATATACTGTATTCAAACATTATGAATCACCTCGAAGAGAACGATCTATTGACACGTAATCAGCATGGCTTCAGAAAACATCGCTCTTGTGCAACGCAGCTTGCTCTTTATTCGCACTAAGTAATGGCCGCTATCGACAGGGGATCTCAAGTTGATTCCGTATTTCTAGATTTCCGGAAAGCTTTTGACACCGTTCCTCACAAGCGACTTCTAATCAAGCTGCGGAGCTATGGGGTATCGTCTCAGTTGTGCGACTGGATTCGTGATTTCCTGTCAGGAAGGTCGCAGTTCGTAGTAATAGACGGCAAATCATCGAGTAAAACTGAAGTGATATCAGGTGTTCCCCAGGGAAGCGTCCTGGGACCTCTACTGTTCCTGATCTATATAAATGACCTGGGTGACAATCTGAGCAGTTCTCTTAGGTTGTTCGCAGATGATGCTGTAATTTACCGTCTAGTAAGGTCATCCGAAGACCAATATCAGCTGCAAAGCGATTTAGAAAAGATTGCTGTATGGTGTGTCAGGTGGCAGTTGACGCTAAATAACGAAAAGTGTGAGATGATCCACACGAGTTCCAAAAGAAATCCGTTGGAATTCGATTACTCGATAAATAGTACAATTCTCAAGGCTGTCAATTCAACTAAGTACCTGGGTGTTAAAATTACGAACAACTTCAGTTGGAAGGACCACATAGATAATATTGTCGGGAAGGCGAGCCAAAGGTTGCGTTTCATTGGCAGGACACTTAGAAGATGCAACAAGTCCACTAAAGAGACAGCTTACACTACACTCGTTCGTCCTCTGTTAGAATATTGCTGCGCGGTGTGGGATCCTTACCAGGTGGGATTGACGGAGGACATCGAGAGGGTGCAAAGAAGGGCAGCTCGTTTTGTATTATCGCGTTATAGGGGAGAGAGTGTGGCAGATATGATACACGAGTTGGGATGGAAGTCATTACAGCATAGACGTTTTTCGTCGCGGCGAGAGCTTTTTACGAAATTTCAGTCACCAACTTTCTCTTCCGAATGCGAAAATATTTTGTTGAGCCCAACCTACATAGGAAGGAATGATCATCAAAATAAAATAAGAGAAATCAGAGCTCGAACAGAAAGGTTTAGGTGTTCGTTTTTCCCGCTCGCTGTTCGGGAGTGGAATAGTAGAGAGATAGTATGATTGTGGTTCGATGAACCCTCTGCCAAGCACTTAAATGTGAATTGCAGAGTAGTCATGTAGATGTAGATGTAGATGCTCAGAGCCATGTGAATCATTTTCTCAAAAGTCGTCAAACATACACTACTGGCCATTAAAAAAAGCTACACCATGAAGATGACGTGCTACAGACGCGAAATTTAACCGACAGGAAGAAGATGCTGTGCTATGCAAATGACTGGCTTTTCAGACCATTCGCACAAGGTTGGCGCCGGTGGCGACACCTACAACGTGCTGACACGAGGAAAGTTTCCAATCGATTTCTCATACACAAACAGCAGTTGACCGCCTTTGCCTGGTGAAACGTTGTTGTGATGCCTCGTGTAAGGAAGAGGAATGCTTACCATCACGTCCCCGACTTTGATAAAGGTCGGATTGTAGCCTATCGTGATTGCGGTTTATCGTTGCAGGTCCTGTGCGGGCCTTTCTGGATACAGAAAATGTTCGACTGCTGCCCTGGCCAGCACATTCTCCAGATCTCTCACCAATAGAATACGTCTGGTCAATAGTGGCCGAGCAACTGGCTCGTCATAATACGCCAGTGACTACTCTTGATGAATTGTGGTATCGTGCTGAAGCTGCATGGGCAGCTGTACCTGTACATGCCATCCAAGCTCTGTTTGACTCAATGCCCAGGCGTATCACGGCCGTTATTACGGCCAGAGGTGGCTGTTCTGGGTACTGATTTCTCAGGATCTATGCACCCAAATTGCGTGAAAATGTAATCACATGTCAGTTCTAGTATAATATATTTGTCAAATGAATATCCGTTTATCATCTGCATTTCTTCTTGGTGTAGCAGTTTTAATGGCCAGTAGTGTAAATATAACTAACTATCCAATGTGGTGCTGCTCTAACCTTGATGTAAAACATTAACATTTGTCACACAAATATCTAAATACCTCAAAGACGCTCCTACCTTGGAAATGGTTATTAAAAAGTTGCACCGTGGGGGAGCTAGTAAAGGAGTGGTCTACAGGTGAAAATGATGGCGCGCTACATCCACCTCAGACGCTGGGATTGGGGTTTCTCGTAAGTGCTTCTGTGACCAGCCATCGTGATGAATAAGGTGCACTGCACAAGAGTTGCCGACAGTGGACGCAGTATCATTAAAGCTATGAAAAAAATAATCAGTCTTAAAACTCAGCCTTGAGAGACACCATTCAATACTATAAAGCAATCTAATATGACATTAAGCACTAAATATTTAAAATGGCATGGAGACAGGAAGAACCGAAACGAAGTTGGAACAGGTCCACAAATGCCTCATGTGTGACACTGGTCGAAGATATAAACCTACAAGCAGTGTCAGTTCTTCTTTTGATCGATAAAGTTAACCATTATGTAGTGTACGCACAGGGAAGCTTGTTGTAGGCCAATAGGCGTTGTCAGAGGAGTGAAATTATTAATGGTAGAGTGTTACCTACCTCGTAAATCAACATTGATAGCGACTAAGGAGATGTGTGTATTTCAAGATACGGACAAGCCATCGTCTGATCAGGCACTCCGTCTATACCATGCAGGGGGCGATGTTTCCGCTTGCTCATGTGTGATATTCATAGGCTTCAGCACGCAGAACTGAAACTTCTTACCTACAAAAGTCTGTGAAATGTTGCGATCAAAAAATTAAAATAAAGAACTCGTTGAAGATTCTCTTAGCGTTTCCACTGATGTGCCGCAACATAATTCAGTCAATGACGTCGCACCTGGTGTCCTGTCACGTGCCACCCGCAATGGTGTCTCTAGCTCACACACTGAGAAAGAGTTTTTGTAATCTCTACCGCTGGTAACACAGAAGTCAACACCGCCCGTCTCGGCGATCGCTCGATGTCGACGGAAAGTTGGGTCCTGTCGGGCAGTCAATATAAATGGTGATTCAGTCACCTATAGATTTTACGGAGTCCGCAACGTCTTCAAATACCACGCGCAGATTTTCATATTCTCTTGTTCTCTATGCATAAACTGTTCGCCCTACAAAAAAAATTTATGGACTTTTTTGTAGGAAATTTCATATAGTTAAATTTTGACTGACGAGACGTTTTCGCTAGTGGCCATAGTTTTCGAATTATTCAAGAGGAACTTACAAAAGTCAACTTCAAACGCGTTTTTCAGGAATATCTCGAAGACCATGGCCTCCGGCTACAACGTATCCCAGTAAAAAATTTAACTGCACTAAATTTGGCTCAAGAATGTTCACATTTTTTCTGTAGGACTAGTGGTTTACGTATAGCGAGTGAGAGAATGTGAAAATCTCCCACATGGTTTCTGAAGGCACTATAGGTTGCAGAAGACCCATATGCAGGGGCACCTAAATCGTCCTGTAGGAGCAGAATGTCCGTCCATAGTCTGACCCATGTCTCCTTTGTTGTTCTGGAGAACATCATTCCTCATTAAAACAGCAATAGCGCATCTTTCACTTTTTCTCCGAAATCTTCGTGATTATCTCCCATACTTTCTACAATTTAGTGGAACGATGATTGGAGTTCAGTATTGCTTGGCACAATCTCTTTCCGTTCTCTTTTGAAGTGCAGCGATATTTTATGTCATGAACCTAAAGCTGAGAGGTTCTCAATAAGTGGTCGGCACTTGAACCTCTGAAGCGGTGCACACCTCATTCTGGTAGTGATACATAAGGAATAAACAGGCCTTAGCTCTCCTGAACTAACAGGCGTGGTGGATTGAGCTAATCACGTGATCCACTCAACACTGGACGGCCTCACTAAGTTGAAGTACCGCCACCTAGCTGGACAGTATCCAGTTTGCATTACTGGTTACCACCGTGGCGACTGCCTTTAGACGACTCCTTCTGGTAGATATGTCCAGATCGATAAATAGTTAATGATCTGGACGTCAATGACATTTCGCACAGAGTACAGTGTGCAAGAATTGGATGTCGTAACTACTGATAGATGCCGGGGAACGATTCTGTAGTAGCGAAAATGTGCATTCTCTGTTCCAGTTTTCAAGACACAGATATTCTGCTAACTGCTCTCAACAATTGTAATGTAGAGAATGATAGAGGGAGCATAATGAAACTCTGTGCTACAGAAACATAGTAATTAAAACATCTTGTAGTCTGATACTGATAGGGAGGGGTGAGGAGTGGTACGTGACATCATACGAAGAAGATTTCTCTCCTCTTTTAGCCCTCTCTTCACTTTGGTCGTTTCCCTGTGGAGGCTACAACAGCTTATCACAGGGGTGTTAGGTAATTAAACTAGGTTTCTTGCAAACACAAGGTCTCATCTGTGCTAGAAGCCTGATTTCCTCCACAACTGTCTTCGACCACCGTAAAATGTCAGTGAGAAACTTGTACTTTCATCGAGCCTGTTTTTCTGTTGAGAGGAGGATTTTGCGAAATAAGGTGCTTTGTTTGAGTGGGATCTTCGTTCCCTCACGTATTTCAGTGTTTATAACATCCGCAGTTATATCAGATTTGCCACACATATGAGTGCAGAATAATATGATGGCTTCACTTTGTCGCTGACAAACCGTTTAACTTTGTGTGCCTGGATGGACTGGCAATAATGTGAAGACTACGTTTGTCTGTGGGCTTTGCTTGTTGCATGGAGGAGGTAAATACCTTTAGAGCAACACCATCAGTGTAAGAGAACTTGTGTGTGCAGTCGTTTGCGGCAGCTTCTGCTGGGATTGCGTTGGTGAACTCCATTCCTGAGACGTTCTTTTGGCCACTGAAGTAAATGGCCTTCGACTGGATTGTGGTTCCAGACCTACTTGAACATTTTTTTAGAATACACACTACGCGATAAAAAGCATCCGGACACCCTCAAAACATACTTTTTTCATATTAGGTGCATTGTTCTGCCATCTACTGCCAGGTGCTCCATATCAGCGACGTCATTAGTCATTAGACATCGTGAGAGAGCAGAGAGGGGGGCTCCGCGGAATTCAGGGACTTCGAACGTGGGCAGGGTGTCACTTGTGTCATACGTCTGTACGCGAGATTTCCACACTTCTTAACTACCCTAGGTCCACTGTTTCCGAAGTGATATTGAAGTGGAAACGTTGAGGGACACATACAGCACAAAAGCGTACAGGCCGACCTCGTCTGTTGACTGACAGAGACCGCCGACAGTTGAAGAGGGTCGTAACGTGTAATAGGCAGACATCTATCCAGACCATCACACAGGAATTCCAAACTGCATCAGGATCCGCTGCAAGTACTATGACAGTTAAGCGGGAGGTGAGAAAATTTGGATTATATGGTCGAGCGGCTGCTCAAAAGCCACACATCACGCCTCTAAATGCCAAACGACGACTCTCTTGGTGTAAGGAGAGTAGACATTGGTCGATTGAACAGGAAAAACGCTGTGTGGAGTGACGAATCACGGTACACATGTGGCGATCCGATGGCAGGTTGTGGGTATGGTTAGTGCCAGGTGAGCTTCATCTACCAGCAGGTTTAGTGCCAACAGTAAAATTCGGAGGTGGTGGTGTTTTGCTGTGGTCGTGTTTTTAATGGAGCGGTCTTGCACGGCCTATGGCGGAGTGGTTACACGACAATAACACCCCTGTAATGATCTGGCCTGCACAGAGTCCTGACCTGAATCCTATAGAACACCTTTGCGATGTTTTGGAACACCGACTTCATGCCAGGCCTCATCGACCGACATCGATACCTCCCCTCAGTGCAGCATTCCGTGAAGAATGGACTGCAATTCCCCAAGAAACCTTCCAGCACCTGATTGAACGTATGCCTGCGAGAGTGGAAGCTGTCATTAAGGCTAAGTGTGGGCCAACACCATATTGAATTCCAGCATTAACGATAGAGGGTGCCACTAACTTGTAAGTCTTTTTGAGCCAGGTGTCCGGATACTTTTGATCACATAGTGTAGGTAGGATGCTTGTGGCTTTAATCTCGTGAATGTTCATTTCACCCAGGCCTGCCTTTGCATTTAACACAGAATAAGGGAGATAAAAAACTATTCCTAACTATATGTGCAGCTTTTCCAGATTTTAAACAAACTGCCCGTCCGCTGCTTATTGTTACTACGCGTCTGTGGTCAGTTCGGATCATATGGTCTCACTTTTAATCGCAAATCCCAGTCACGCCATAATATTACCAAAAAAATGGTTCAAATGGCTCTGAGCACTATGGGACTGAGGTCATCAGTCCCATAGAACTTAAACCTTACTAACCTAAGGACATCACACACATCCTAGGCCGAGGCATGATTCGAACCTGCGACCGTAGCGGTCGCGCGGTTCCGGACTGAAGCGCCTAGAACCTCTCGGTCACTCCGGTCGGCAGTCCTACCAAATTCGTACAGATTCATCATATCTATATGCATGCGACCTCTGCATAATAAGAACCCAACCTGCCCCCCTCCTCATTACTAGAATGTAGGATGATCTGCAATTCATCCACAACTGAATGTTTGGGTAGCACATTTGCTTCCTGTATCTGTTCAGCTTGCTGTTGTGTAAATGTTTCACCCAGTAGTGTTCCTGTTCCCTCTGACCGGATAGATTTCATTCTGCCTGCTACCACATTGCATACTTTGTTGTAGATATCAAAAGAAACACAGTCTTTATGTTTGCTTTCATTGGTGGAACACTGAAGTCTTTTAGTAATATGCAAAAGAAACACAACGGATAAAAATGAATCACAGCTTCTTGTTTTTGAAGGACTACTGTCAAACTTGATCTATGGCTGAGTGCTGATTTTTTGTGTTCTGGCAGGTCAACCTCTCAATTCCACCGGGTATGTCAACTGGGACGAAGAAGCAGACACCAGCGGTAGCGATGAGTTGTGCGGCGCTGTGTGGTTCACAGGGGAGATCGTGAACGTCGGCTGTAGCGACGATTATGCGTTTATCTGTGAGCTGTCCGCGTAGCCATTCTGCAATTGTAAGAAACTTAACATGCCTGCCGCTGACAGATTTTTGAAGTACCAATTTTTGTAAACATGTTTGTAAAATAAATGAACTGTAATGTCCGAACAATATGTAACAAGTAACTGTGAACGAAGCGTAAGGCAGTACTTAGCAGTACTTACAACTACTTGATGTTTTTATTGTGCCTTCTGTTGATCCTGCAGGACACAAAGAGGGCTCTTGGATATTACCCAGTGCATTCTAACGGTGAGTACATTGTCTAGCTCACTATCATGCTTCATAAACGCAACTGCCTTCAGGATCTTAAACAGTTCTGCATTGCATATTGTAAACTGTCTGGCTGGCAAATCTTGAAGATTTGGTCAGTGACTACGACTGATTCACACTGCTTAGACGCATCAGTGTTCACTGGAATAATCGTGTGTTTGTGTTAAATATTACAAAAGTACATTTAAAAACAATAGTAGACGTTCTAGCTCTCTCCAAAGAAAAATAGGAAATTTATGGTAAGGTTTTACGGGACCAAACTGCCGAGGTCATCGGCTCCTAAGCTTACACATTACTTAATCTAACTTAAACCAACTTACGCTAACGACGACTCACCCTTGCCCGAGGGAGGACTCGAACCTCCGACGGGGGCAGCCATGCGGACCGTGACAAGACCCCCGAGACCGCGCGGCTCGCTCCAGAGAGAAGAAGGCTTTAAAAGGCCAAAGTATAGAGCTGCTTTAACCCTCGTATAAAAATTTAATATTTCTCAAATCGCTTTCTAAAAGGAAAGGTTTCCCAAAAACCTAATAGGACCTTTGTATAATAATTTATTACGACAATGATCGGCTATATGTATAAAAAATATCCACATTACCGGTGTCGGCAATTAGTAGCCATAATCAGATATACTTAATCCACAAAAAGCTTCTACAAACAAACAAATACATTTAGGCATTTTGAACAGTAAAAGAATAAACTATTAAGAGAAATTTTTATGAATGATGCGTATATCAAAGAAATGTCAGTTGGTTTCGTAGATTTCAGTTTATTTGGAATGCTCACTTTTCTGAGTACCACTGCAAGCCGAACACATGAGTGATACAGATTCTTAGGTTAAAAGAGGCTGTTCTATTTTTGAGTAAGGCGCGGGTGAGCGAAGGAATCGTCCAGAGAACGGGAAAGGTGTACTGTCATGGCAGAGTGAGGAGGTGGAATGGTGGATGTACCGCACAGAGATTTTTTTTCTGCTTTTGAAATATTCCATGATGCGTAACTGAGGACAGAGGATGATTTGATATGACGGTACAAGAGACTGCTCATTTGGAAGAGAAGGTAATTTCAATGGAGTTTATTTTGCTGCAAGCGCCAGGTGAGTAATTATTTTAGAGTAAAGATTTGATTGTGTTTAACAATACACTGATAAACCAAAACACTGCCCACTGCGACGTTGGATGCCGCCTGGTGACGTCACGGGCACGCGGAGCAGACACGGACGGGGAAACACCCTAGTGAAGATACGGGCTGTAAATGGGTAAATCCATTGAGATAAGCGACTTTGACAAACAGCAGATTACTCCTACGCAGAGCCTGAGCACGAATATTTATAAACCGCCGAAGCTGGTCAAATGTTCACTTGCTACTGTTATGAGCGTTTACGGAAAGATACAGAGGGACAGTGAAATTACCACTAGGAGCTAAATGGTAGGACGTCCACGACTCTTCACAGAACGTGCGGTTCGAAGGCTTCTCTGCTCTGTAGGTTAGATGACAATCTGTGACATCTTTGCCGAAAGATCACAATGCCGGTGCTCGCGCTTGTCTCTCAGAGCAAACCGTTCTTCGCACCTTCTTGAACATGGAGCTCCGCAGCAGGCTAACCCTACATGTTATCATGTTGACCCAACGACATAGTCAGCTAAGATTGCAGTGGGCACGGGACCATTAGGATTCGACCGTCGGTCAACAGAAACGTGTCGGTTTTTCGGGCGAATCGCAATTTTGTACACCATGTCGATGGCCATCTCCACAAAAGCCGTTATCGAGGTGAACGGCGGCTCGAAACGTGCAGACCGCCACGGTCGCAGGTCGGTGAGAGCAGTATTATACTACGGGGGGCACTCTTCTGCTCTTGCAAACGACCTATTGAAGACACGCTGACTGCTGCGGGCCACCTGGATGTCTTTCCCGACGACGATGTTATCTTTCCGCGTCTCGGAGCCAGAACCGCGCTACAGTCGTTTGTCTCAGCGACCAAATACGCTTGATGTAATTGCTATGGAACCTATCTGGATCACTATCATGTGCCATCTCCGAGTACGCAAATCAGAGACTCGTTATTTACGCCAATTACGTGACCTGTGCGTAAATATTTAATTCCATAGATCTATACCTCCAGAAACCTACCAACAATCTGTCGGATACGCATAATCAGTGACTTCTACATCTACATCCATACTCCGCAAGCCACCAGACTTATTTCGTTTCGAAGGCGGAAAGGTAATGTATTAAGCTGGTGGCCATAATATTTCGGTTCCCCTGATATCTTAATCTTCACCTCAATAATTTAAAACATTGTAAATAATGGAGAACATTACACTATAACCGCACATTTACATGTCATAATACTGAGTAGCTTATGTCGTGGCAGGAGGAGAAGGTGGAGGAGAAAAGGTAGGTACAGCGCAAACGTCGTAGCGAAAGCATAAAAGATAAGCCTTGCCAAGTACAGTTAAAGATAAAAAGTAGAACGAGGGATGAGAAACCTTAACAGGATCCGGCATTACAGTGCCTGTGTTATTCTGATTACGATGCAAAGTCCCTATGGACATGCATGCATGTCCAAAGGAACAGGCACTGCGGTTACTGCAGCCGTTATGAATACGTTAAATGTATTCGCAATTGCGAGTAATTACAACCATCAGCTGCAGAATTGAATGACGACAATGAAACTTGGTCCCGGTCCAGCACAAATTTGCATGGTCATCATTTCATTCTACAGCTGATGGTTGTCATTATTAGCAATTGCAAATACATGTAATGCTTAACAAGATCAGTAAATTATGGAGTAAAATAGCATCTAGTAATCGGTAAGATAAGCAAACTTTATATCTAGTTTGTATAGCTTTATAAATTGGTTTCCCTAAGCTATGTTCGGTTTGATGATTGAGAAATTTATCGGCCCTTCTTTTCACGTGATTGTAGATTTCCACTTAACAGTCATATACAACCGCCCACTGAACGAAAGACCCATACCCATAGACTGGACAGTTGTGGAGGTCACACCACACCAGTATTCAAGAGAGGTGCAAAGAGTAATCCACTAAATTACCGGCCCATATTAACATAAATATGCAGCAGGGATTTAGAACATATATTTTGTTCGAACATTGTGAATTACCTCGAAGAGAACGGTGTATTGACACGGATTTAGAAAACAACGTCCTTGTGAAACATAACTAGCGTTGATATCCAGAGGGAATAGCCATTCATGTGTTCATTATTCTAGTTAGTCTCCTCCACTAAGGGTAAGATATTTCAGTATGAACATGGTCTCAAGGGATATGTATACAAGGTAAAGCTTAATAAATTGTGGTGCCATCCTGTAGAGAGGTAAGACGTGTTTGCTATAGAAAGTTTCGGTGATGAGTATTATTTGCTGCTTAGTGAATTGTGTATTGCCTTATATTAATGTTATCGTGGTAGGCTTATGCAGGAATATTTTTCTTATCAGATCATTTGTTAATTTTGTGTGACAGTACATGATATATAATTTCTTGATTTGTTATTTATTTCATTTCCTTATTTATATGATGCGCACAATTTGTATACTAAAGTGAGGGTTCTCAGAGTCCCAGATCCTCACATTGTTTACCTTCATCGACACATAAATGCCAGCTTCGTTCGTGAACATCGCCTTTCTAAGATAGCCTGGGTCATCGTCGGTGCGACTCAGAATCTCAAATGAAAATGCTTTGGGATTTGGCATGCCATCAGATGTGGTCTCTAACAACCATTCTACACACTGTGGCATTTGCTGGGGAGCGGCTATTTTCGTCAGTAGTTAAACAGTAAAATCAAGCAAAAATCCAAGTCTGTGAGAACACTGCCGCAAACCACGCTTTTCTACCTATGAGCGTTTCTGAAATATACGTGATCATAGACGTAAAGTTCATATGAAGCACTCTGTACTTTGACGGTGTGCAGTCTGAGCACATTCATAGCATGAATTTGCAATTCATTCACAGAAACGTTGTTTACGAGTAAATATTTTCCTGGTTCTTATCATCAAGTTGGAAGTAAAGAACTTCACTGAAACTTGCGTCGAAAGCAGTAGTATCTTCCTTGGGGGGGATCTGTTCTTTGTGCTTTGGTGAGGAGAATAGGCTTCGATACTTGGCACAGAATCTGTTTCTCATTCATAAAATGGTGGAATGTTTAATTTAATCGCATTCCCTACCAACGAACCTTTGTCAATGCTTTTGCTTTGTCTGAATTTTTCACGTGTTGCAACTCTATGTGCCATTGTTTTAAAGGGATTAACGTTACACGTGCTATCGTGATTTAACTACCTTTGGAGACAATTATATGGTTTTACATTCAGACGTTTTTTCAAATCAATTTTTCCTTGAAACTTCCTGGCAGATTAAAACTGTGTGCCCGACCGAGACTCGAACTCGGGACCTTTGCCTTTCGCGGGCAAGTGCTCTACCAACTGAGCTACCGAAGCACGACTCACGTGCGGTACTCACAGCTTTACTTCTGCCAGTATCCGTCTCCTACCTTCCAAACTTTACAGAAGCTCTTCTGCGAACCTTGCAGAACTAGCACTCCTGAAAGAAAGGATATTGCGGAGACATGGCTTAGCCACGGCCTGGGGGATGTTTCCAGAATGAGATTTTCACTCTGCAGCGGAGTGTGCGCTGATATGAAACTTCCTGGCAGATTAAAACTGTGTGCCCGAACGAGACTCGAACTCGGGACCTTTGCCTTTCGCGGGCAAGTGCTCTACCAACTGAGCTACCGAAGCACGACTCACGTCCGGTACTCACAGCTTTACTTCTGCCAGTATCCGTCTCCTACCTTCCAAACTTTACAGAAGCTCTTCTGCGAACCTTGCAGAACTAGCACTCCTGAAAGAAAGGATATTGCGGAGACATGGCTTAGCCACAGCCTGGGGGATGTTTCCAGAATGAGATTTTCACTCTGCAGCGGAGTGTGCGCTGATATGAAACTTCCTGGCAGATTAAAACTGTGTGCCCGAACGAGACTCGAACTCGGGACCTTTGCCTTTGGCGGGCAAGTGCTCTACCAACTGAGCTACCGAAGCACGACTCACGTCCGGTACTCACAGCTTTACTTCTGCCAGTATCCGTCTCCTAGCTTCCAAACTTTACAGAAGCTCTTCTGCGAACCTTGCAGAACTAGCACTCCTGAAAGAAAGGATATTGCGGAGACATGGCTTAGCCACAGCCTGGGGGATGTTTCCAGAATGAGATTTTCACTCTGCAGCGGAGTGTGCGCTGATATCTGCCAGGAAGTTTCATATCAGCGCACAATCCGCTGCAGAGTGAAAATCTCATTCTGGAAACATCCCCCAGGCTGTGGCTAAGCCATGTCACCGCAATATCCTTTCTTTCAGGAGTGCTAGTTCTGCAAGGTTCGTAGAAGAGCTTCTGTAAAGTTTGGAAGGTAGGAGACGGATACTGGCAGAAGTAAAGCTGTGAGTACCGGCCGTGAGTCGTGCTTCGGTAGCTCAATTGGTAGAGCACTTGCCCGCGAAAGGCAAAGGTCCCGAGTTCGAGTCTCGTTCGGGCACACAGTTTTAATCTACCAGGAAGTTTCATATCAGCGCACACTCCCCTGCAGAGTGAAAATCTCATTCTGGCAATTTTTCCTTACTAATCAATTTCCTGTATAACCCAGTTTTTGCCAACTGGCACTCGGTAGTCGGCACACGATCACTCAACGTAAACGTACTATTTGCGCTCTGTGGGTTCCTCGCTGCAACTTCGGGGGCTGATCGGAAAGCAAGGTTCGATCGCTCGCGAAAAGGAAATCATTGTGAAAATCCAAAATGTTTTATTTGCAACAGTGTGCTACACCTTCCATCTACTTCTCTACGTAGCCGCCACTCAGACTTAGACATTTGCCGTTGCGTTTCACCAACTTTCCAGTACCTCCGTCCTAAATGGCAGCCGCTTTTGATTTCTGAGGTTACGGGTGACTGCATCAAATCAGGCACAACATCGCAGCGGGCACACATACTAGGCGAGAGACAGCATTCGTACTAGAGACACTACCCAACACAACTCTGCAAAGCTTCATCGGGTCTTCACTGTCGTTTTCATTTCACGAGCTACCGGACCTTACTTTAATAGCGTTCGTAATATCAAACCTAGATTATATCATTATGAATAATATATTTCAAGCTTCTACGGTGATCTTCCAGCAAGAAAGGTAAGTAGTGTACGAAGAGCAGTGCATGGCAGTTGCAAGGGTCCAGGCCTGGTATAACCGATTCATGGAAGGATGGGTTTATTTGGTCGATGACGCACGATCCGGAGCGCAACACCGGATTACGCATGCCATTGACCCGGAGGTGGATGCCCTTATTGTTGTAGACCTGCTAGTTGCGATGACAGCCATTGCCCCAGATGTCGGATCGATCGTCAGAGTTTCAATGGATACTCTGTGCTCTCCGTAAACGTGTGCCATTCTGCTATGAATTTCCGTTCCCCGCACTCTTTCCGCTGCAATGAAAGACACTACACCCCTTTGATCTTCCTCTGCAGCCTCCATTTCTCTGTTTCTGGCGCTACAGAGAGCAGACGACGGTCGATGCGTGCACTACCTCTCTCTGTCGTCATGTAGGTGTGCACCCGTGGCCCTCTAGCGGCGAGTTTGGAACATCAGCGCTCTTATAGGGACCCCATCTTCTTGCATAGGCAATAACATTTCGGTCCCTTCAGCGATTTTCATTTAACGGCTCCTTTTCTTCCCTTTTTGAATGACACTAGCATGTTGCCTCGAACTCGAATGCCTAAACTTTACCCGAGGACATGTGAGCATGGTGGTTATTGGACTCTGAGCCCGCAGGTGGCCTGACATCCTACAAGCCATGCAGGTGTAGGAATTAACGCTTTGGAGACGCAGACTGGGAGATGCGAAAGAACATTTTTTTTTTGAGTATACGTGCAGAATTCGCGCACCATCATTCACGCTAAAGTAATTACGAATTGTGAAACAGGTACCACTAGCGCTGTCGTCCCTCTCCTAACGTCGACTACAGAGTGTGTGCGACGAATTAATTAATGGACAAGGACTTTTATTTCCTGTATAGAAGCTGTTGTGACCGTGTGTCGCGACCCGCATGTGCAAATCGTAGTACAACCAGGACTCACACGAATCCGCAACCTCTACATATAAAAGGCAATCACCTGACTGATGGACTGAATAATCACCTCCCAGGGCAAACTGCGAAGGAGAGAAACTTAAAATTTGGAGAAGATGTGGATCTTATACTTGATATGGAGGATGACGTGTTTTTCTGAAAAATGTCGCTATTAAGGCAATTTTGAAACTAGACCTACGAAAAGTGGTATTTGGTTTCTCGGTCAGGATAAAGAAATTCATGTTTCAGCATTTTTTGTAAGTTTAACCTATGGGGGTAAAATAGTGTGTGAAAGCGTTTTTTAAAAATATATACTATTATTAAAGAACTACTAAAGCATTTTTAAATCTACATACATGGACACTGGTATCTCACTTCTCAGTTCCAAATAAAATAATACGTGTTTTAGTGTTTTTGGAAATTGAACCCCTAAGGGGGTGAAATGGACGATCAGACATTTTGTGAAAAGATTTTATTATGAAATCATTTTTAAAGCTACATTAGTGAAAATTTAATTTGGCTTCTGAGATAGAAAAGAAAAAATGTGTGTTACACTGTTTTTGGAACTGCAGCCTCTATGGGGATGAAAGTCTTTATGAAAACACTTCTTTGCGCAAGCATTTTTAAGCCAAATCTATGAAAATTTCTATTTCGATTCTCTGTTAGAAATAAAACATAAGTGTGTCACTTTTTCTGGAAATTCAACCCCTAAAGGGGTGAAATAGGGTCAGACTGATTTATCGATTCATCATCGCCCAGCCCAAACCGCCAAGGCGTTGTCCGAAATTATTCTCCTAAGGCGGCGAACTAAATGATGGAGGGCTTTCTTGAAATTTGTAGGTGTTAAGGGAATTTTGAAGCTAGAACTACGAAAACTGGTATTTCGTTTCTCAGTCCGAAAATAAAAAATACGTGTTTCAATATTTTTGGAAATTAAACCACTAAGAGGGTAAAATTGTTAGTGGATGCTGTTTTGAAAATAAAGAATTACTGAAGAAACATAAAACAATTTTTAAGGCTACACCTCTGGCAGATGGTATTTGACTTCTCGGTTACAAATTTTAAAAAATACGTATTTTAGTGTTTCTGGAAATTCAATCCCTAAGGAAGCGAAAAATGGGACGAAAATTTTTAAGAAAACAATTTCATACGTTAAAAAAATTTTAAAGCTAAATTTATGAAAATTGGTATTTCACTTCCCGTTTACAAATAAATAAATATTTGTTTGGGATGGAAGTTGCTATGGAAATATCTCCACAAGAACGCACAAAGCACTATTAACCAAATCTTTGGACTCCAGCTACCAGAATCGCTTTTTGGTCAGAAGAACATTCGGAAAAGACCATGCTTGTATAGTCATAATTAGTTGTAGTTTGAAAAGTGCAGAAGGTATCGCAGTTTGTGCACAACATAAAAAATTCGATTAAATAAAACTAAAAAGCTTTCTGCATGCCAGGCAGTCTACGCGAGCGAAGCAGCCGGCGCTATGCGCTAAGCATGTAAGTAAAATTTTTTTCATATTTAAGTACGTTTCTCCCACAGCACACCTTTTTCGCTGACAAAGAACAGACGCTAGGGTAATTTGGACGCATAATGCTGAATAACGTTCGTGGGAAAAGTTGGTGATATTGTGAAACCAACTAAGACTCCATTCATCAAACTTCCAACAACGAAATAGTCTCTGGTGTCCATGTCCTCTTTCAGAGACTTGTGGAATGAGAGTAGTCAACGGTACGCCTTTTCTTGAGTGAGTGTGCGTTTAAATAACTCACTTCAAATGATATCATTAACTGCACCTCGTCTATATAGTGTAAATATCAGTGTCCACGGCAGATTACTGCAGTCGGAGATAACACTTTAGCTGATGATCGAAATAATGTTTGTTCAAATACCACTCCGATATGAATTCTAACTGACTTCCAAGGCAACAGTAATCTTCAGAAATCACAGTTGTATCGTACGCGTGTAAGTTCTTCAACAACGCCTAAGTGTTGTCGACAATCCTAGTCGTTTCACGTGAAGTAAGTCTCATGCTCTGAATTCACAATCATAGTAATATCGTTAATTGAGTTTCCTCTAATCATCAAATCAATAAGCTTGTTAAAGAAACATTAGCAGTTCGTAAAGCTTCATAGAATTCAGTACACGTTGAAATACTGAAGTGCAAAATAATCATACTAAATATTTGCAGTATTAACTGTCAGACCACACGTGCCGAAGAACACTTTCTGTCATATAAACACTTTCTGTCATTTAACTGATAATTTAAGCTTCTGATAACACACTGAACTATAAGAACAGTCATTTAAAGTTATCTGAATAATCTTACTGCAATTACAAATTCTCCAAATTAAAGAATGCCTTATTAACCAGTTCTCCAAACCGAACTGTCTGAATATGTCTACTCAGAACATATTACGCACAAATCAATCACGAGCACATAAAGATTTGATATATCACAAAATTTTAAGGTTAACGGTCGGACACCAGATACACAAGCGAATACATTGTCACTTATTAGCAAAACACTTTTTAAAATTAAATTCAGTCCCACCAATGTCTTCCAGGTCGCGTGCTACCCGCTATAGAATGCTCTGGCATACTCTCAATGTTCTGGAATGTTTTCGAATGTTTTCGAATCTTTTCGAATGTTCTAGAAATTTCTAGAGGTTGAAAATTCCCAGCCCCTGTATCTTCAAAAGCACGCCCTTCATGTAAAAACGCTAACCTTCTTCATGTGTGGGGACAGAAGGCAACCACACCATATAACTCCCTTCATCCCAGAGGGAGTCATTTCTGAGTTTCAATGGCTCGCACATTGTACGCTCACTTTTATAACATAAAATACTGAATATTAATTAACAGAGATGGGTTGGTTCCACTATCTTGAATTTTTTAATGACTGTTCCATTTCCCATACTTTAAACTGTGACTGGCTGGAGACAGATGTAGGGTGGCAGGATACGAGGAAATAAGGAAGGGGGAAGAAGGAGTGTTGCAAAGTACAACTGAGATAGACGGATCCTTAATTCATTTTATTGGGTATTTGACTGATTGATTTTATTGATTAACGCCATCACTGATAATTTTGAGGTCGTTGATAAGAAATATGGCATCACTGATAACTGTCCTGATGTCACTGACAACGAGTGTGGGACTTGATGTCGTCGTAGATGTTCATCTGATGATAATGTGATCGCATGCTGGATCAGTAATCCTGTTTAACGTCTTTTTGGTCCAGAAGTACTGCCGCATTCCTACTCCCACTGTGTTGGCGGAGTGTACTTCCCGTACCACCATCCTTCCCCCGCTTTGCTATTCCATCTGTGATATGTGTGTGAGTAATTACGCAGGTCACTTTTAGAGATTTTGCATCTTTGTGTTGTTTTAGCTGTTTATAACTGCATTTTTATATCTAAAGGCAGCAGGGATCAAAACAGTTGAAACAGTTACTTCATTTGTTTAGACACAAAATTAGCACTGCCGTTAATGAGATTACAAACACTGTTATATAATCGGTTTAAGAGATACCTCTAATTTTGCACTGCAGATTCGAGTTAAGGCAGTATCAGTTTTTTAGTTGCTGAGTAAGTAGATGGCTTTCCAATTTCGCAATAAACATACCGAAATTGTAGTGCATTGTATCTGAATTTCTTATAAAAAATGGCTCTGAGCACTATGGGACTTAACACCTATGGTCATCAGTCCCCTAGAACTTAGAACTACTTAAACCTAACTAACCTAAGGACATCACACAACACCCAGCCATCACGAGGCAGAGAATATCCCTAACCCCACCGGGAATCGAACCCGGGAACCCGGGCGTGGGAAGCGAGAACGCTACCGCACGACCACGAGATGTGGGCTCTGAATTTTTTATTCACGAATCATATAAACAAGTGATAGTAGAGAAAGTACAAAAGCTAGTGAAATGTCGTAAATTATGAAGAGAAGCGTATTGATAAACAAAACACATGTGCTACTGGGAATTATGGGATTCAGGAAATCAGAAACTTTTGATTTATCTTTCCTGCATATTATATTAAGAAGAGACAGTAGTAGTCACGCTTGTTTCCAAACATTGGAGAGTTCTTAAACACATTTTACATCTCGTTCTTATGGTAGACTGACGTACAACTCTCCGATATTTATCAGTACAACATTGTTGTCAATGTGTCCTAAAGCAACTTTTAGATTGATAGGTTTCTCTTTCATGTATCTTCCGTGATATCATTTACCATTTTATCAGCTGTCATGTGAGTATCGGACTCTTGTTGTCTCGCATTCCAAAGTCAAAACTTGTGACTCGATCACATGCCAAGCGGTAGAATCCCACGACGTGATAAGGTAAATCTGTTGATGCATTGATAAGAGATTTTTAAAGCAGCCACACCGTAGGTTTAGAAAAAGTGGGGTTAAAATCCTGTTCACACTTCTCTGCAATCGAAACAGTAAGCGCACTTCTCTCTCAGTGCCAGTCAGTATTAGTAGGCAGATACAGATTTACGATAAAATAGACTCAAATTTAAACAAGTATAAAAGATCATTTCCTGAAGATCTTGTGGTTGTAAAAGGTAAGCTTCCATGGATGGAAATATTCCGCATTTTTCTGCATAGGTCTGCTGAATATTCGTCCATATCTTCAAGAGTTTATAAATTCTATGAAGGTATGATTGACAACCTGGCTCTCTTCTGACTGAAGTAACAGTGCATTTCCACATTTCCATATACTACTGTACAGAAGCGTGATACCACATGTTTTCAAAACACAGGCGCAATTGGCCGTTGTCCATTACTGTCGTCAGCTATACAAGGCTCACGGTGGAAGATTGGTAAAAACCTTCTTCAGCATCAGAATCCAGACAGCTTGCAGTCTGACGCCCTCCTGCTTCAAGATTAAAATCATTGTGGTTTTTGGTAACATCTATCGGCTCCCTGTGTAGACTACAGTACCCAGGGGTGGTAGCTAGACTAGATTCTTACTAAACTGGATGTGGTATTCTCCTGGCTGCAAAGAGGGTTCCTTAATAGTTGACCTACCTTTTTCTCCCGCTTTGCTGTTGCCCTTATGTTATTCCAGCCGTTTTTAGGGTCTTTTGGTCCATAACTAAACGGCATCATGTAAATTCCTACCTTTTTTGTACTGTGCGAGCATTTTTGCCGGAACTTAGATGTTGTATGTTTCGTAAATACTACCTGCATAGGAAGAAAAAATCCGAACAATTAGGAGCGCTCTCATTATCCTCTTCTGTGTCAGATTAAGTAGGTGGGAGGGTTAGGTCGCAATGATTGTAATACATTTCTTTCGAACTGCATTTCAATTTTATTACATCAGAGAATTCCATGAAAACTCAATAACAGATATTGTCATCCACTCACATAGATGTCACGATTTAAGACCACATAAAATGTTAGCTAATTAAATGGATACACCTCCACAGCTTACCAGCAATTACAAAAAATCAAGTTGCAATAATTTGAGATAAAGCACACTATTAACCCCCAGGAGGTGAAATAAATAATTTTTTACGTAGACAAAACTAGCATCAATATTTATAAACTCTAATGAAAGTTCCGCAGCATGGCTAATGTATTATCATATAACTGACCGAGCGAGGTGGCACAGTGGTTAGCACACTGGACTCGCATTCGGAAGGACGACTGTTCAATCCCGCGTCCGGCCATCCTGATTTAGGTATTCCGTGATTTCTCTAAATCGCTCCAGGCAAATGCCGAGATGGTTCCTTTGAAAAGGCACGGCCGACTTCCTTCCCTAGTCCGATGAGACCGATGACCTCGCTGGTCTCTTCACCCAAACAGTCCAATCCATATAACTGAGCTCTAATAACATACACAAACTTGCAAGACCGGGGACACAATATTCCTAAACTCTCGACGCTATCAACATACATTAGGCCAGCCCGCGCGGTTAGACGAACGGTCTTACGCACGGCATTCCGAACTGGGAAGGAACACCTGGTCCTCGGCACGAATCCGCCCAGCGGACTTGTGCGGAGGTCCGCTGAGTCGGACAATCTGTGGATGGTATTTAGGTGGTTTCCGATCTGCCTTGGCGAATGCACTCTGGTTCCCCTTATTCCGCCGCAGCTACACTATGTACACCACAATTACTCTACCACGCAAACAGATGGGTTATACTCGTCTGGTGTGAGACGGTTCCCTGGGGGGGCGGGGGAGGGGGTTGTCCACCGGGGGCCGAACTGCTCACTAACGCAGGGTTCGGTATGGGGCGGCGGAGGGGTGAAGTGGACTCCGGTAGTCTTCGTGGGGTTGTGGATCACTGTGGCTGAGGTGGAGACGGAGCCTCTCCGTCGTTTCTAGGTCCCCGGTTAACATACATCGTACAACATACATTAGGCCAACCGTGAGCTGTTTTCTACATTGCGACCGGAATCTTTCTGGATAGCAAGCAAAGCCCACCCAGCACTTCGGCGCATCCAGCGAGGTACACACGCGTTCACAACTCCGAACAGGCAGCCTCAACACATTGGAATTCTCGCTGGTAGCCGCGGTCGTTGAAGATGTCGAGCCGGATAAACAAGCATGTCCAGGACCGGGAAATGATGTCCTCCGGCAGGTAGGGGCCGCTGCTGGTCGTTGTAGGTTGAAAGCTGGAGAAACAATACGTCTGCTGTTGCCACTCGTTTAAAGGCGCCACAGTCGCAATGGCCACAGAGCCGCCCTCTACAGTGCACGAAGGACGCTCGCATCTGAGTTCGAACGCATCGCAGCAGTGACGATTTTTGAGTCGGTGCAGCATTATTCACCCGATTCACAGTTGGCGAACCATGTACACCACAAAGAGCCGGGCGGGGACACCTCTGTGTAAAGACATAATCAACTTTGATTCCATCAGGTAAAGTTGTGCACAGCGACCGTACTTTATAAGGAAGGAGAGGCACAAAGCAGTCAGTCGCAGTCCCATTAGGTTCTAATATTGTTGCAAATCTAGATTTCGGCTTTAAACAGCCATGCATTGAAGATGGCTATTTACAGTCGAAATCTAGATTTGCAAGAATAATGAGAACTAATGGTGCTGCGATTGACTGTTGTGTGCCTTTCCTGTTGGGAATCTCTGGAGGGTCAACGACGCCAGTAAAACATTTCCAGAGTTCAGCGTCGGCTGCCGCTAATTCAGCTGCGTATTGGATTGAAGCTGACATCTGTCGAGCCAGGTCAGTGTTGCACGCCCAGGAGGTGACGTCAGCGGTCCCGCCGGCTCAGCACCTACCTGCGAGCGGGTCGGCGGCTACCCAGAGTGAAGTGATCCTCACGCCGGCGGCGGTGTGTACTTGGACCCACTCTGCATTCTACGATGACGCCTGATTACCCATCCTCGATGTACCTAGTATCGGTAAACGCGTGGTCGGTTGCTCTCCTCCCTACCCCTAGTAGGTTTCCGCATCGCAAGGCCCCTAAGACTTGAACGCGGACCCTAAGATGGTAGGCGACGAGTAGCATTAAGTTCACCCGCTGAATACCAGCATCTTGAGTACATCTTCGGCTAGGCCGTAAACTGTGCTGGGACATCTAGGACGTAGATTCACTACAGTATCATAGTCATGGAATTGAATGCTGTTATTGTGAACGCCATCGATACAAATGGTCAACTCATGGGCTGGAAATCAGGAGTATTTAAAGGGAGTTAGTGTGAGGCTATGACGCAAAGCTCAGTTCGTAATGACCGAATGTGTCTTGCTTATTCTGTTACGTTCACTTAAACGGCTGTTAACTGCTACGTGCTCTTATACAGTACGTAAAGTTCATTGGAACATGCCTGTCTCTCTTCCTTTTGTGTTCCGTCCTCTACGCTGCTGAATGCTTAATCCTAAACTCGGCAGGCAGTGTCGTCGACCTGATTCACTTGCGACATAATGGCTCGCTTCCTCCTTCCGCTTCTGACTCTGGCATGACCAGAATTTTCCTAAAGCGATGTGAGCCAGGTTTAATAATTTTTTTCTAATTTCTACCTTTACCTAAGTCGAAACAAAGTCCCACGAGTAGACAATAATCCATTAGAACTACTGACTGCCTTGGGAGAACCAACCCTGACAAAACTCTACCATCTGGTGAGCAAAATGTGTGAGACAGGCGAAATATCCTCAGAGTTCAAGCAGAATATAATAATTCCTATCCCAAAGAAAGCAGGTGTTGACAGAAGTGAAAATTACCGAACTGTCAGTCTAGTAAGTCACGGCTGCAAAATACTAACGCGAATTCTTTACAGACCAATGGAAAAACTGGTAGAAGCCGACCTCGGGGAAGATCAGTTTGGATTCCGTAGAAATATTGGAACACGTGAGGCAATACTGACCCTACGACTTATCTTAGAAAATAGATTAAGCAAAGGCAAACCTAGGTTTCTAGAATTTGCAGACTCAGAGAAAGCTTTTGACAATGTTGACTGGAATACTCTCTTTCAAATTCTGAAGGTGGGAGGGGTAAAATACAGGGAGCGAAAGGCTATTTACAATTTGTACAGAAACCAGATGGCAGTTAGAAGAATCGAGGAACATGAAAGGGAAGCAGTGGTTGGGAAGGGAGTGAGACAGGGTTGTAGCCTGACCCCGATGTTATTCAATTTGTATATTGAGCAAGCAGTAAAGGAAACAAAAGAAAAATTCGGAGTAGGTATTAAAATCATGGACAAGAAATAAAAACGCAATGGACAGTGTCTTGAAAGGAGGATACAATATGAATATCAACAACAGCAAAACGAGGATAATGGAATGTAGTCGAGTTAACTCGGGTGATGCTGAGGGAATTAGATTAAGAAATGAGACACTTAAAGTAGTATAGGAGTTTTGCTATTTGGGGTTCAAATGGTTCAAATGGCTCTGAGCACTATGGGACTCAACTGCTGTGGTCATTAGTCCCCTAGAACTTAGAACTACTTAAACCTAACTAACTTAAGGACATCACACACATCCATGCCCGAGGCAGGATTCGAACCTGCGACCGTAGCAGTCGCACGGTTCCGGACTGCGCGCCTAGAACCGCGAGACCACCGCGGCCGGCGCTATTTGGGGAACAAAATAACTGATGATGGTTGAAGTAGAGAGGATATAAAATGTAGACTGGCAATGGCAAGGAAAGCGTTTCTGAAGAAGAGAAATTTGTTAACATCAAGCATGGGTTTATGTGTCAGGAAGTCGTTTCTGAAAGTATTTGTATGGAGTGTAGCCACGTATGGAAGTGAAACATGGACGATAAATAGTTTGGAAAAGAAGAGAACAGAAGCTTTCGAAATGTGGTGCTACAGAAGAATGCTGTAGATTTGATGAGTAGATCACATAACTAATGAAGAGGTACTGAATAGAATTGGGGAGAAGAGGAGTTTGTCTCACAAATTGACTAGAAGAAGGGATCGGTTGGTACGACATGTTCTGAGACATCAAGGAATCACCAATTTAGTATTGAAGGGCAGCGTGGAGGGTAAAAATCATAGAGGGAGACAAAGAGATTATGAATACACTAAGCAGATTCAGAAGGATGAAGGCTGCAGTACGTACTGGGAGATGAGGCAGCTTGACCAGGATAGAGTAGCATAGAGAGCTGTATCAAACCAGTCCCAGGATTGAAGAACACAACAACAACAAAAACTATTCTGTGTCGTAACAATATGCAAGGAGATTCGTTTTATGGATGCACGTTTAGCGAAAAGTTGAATATATTAGGATAGGCCCACCTGTGAGTTGCGAAAGGAAGCGCTAAAGGCTCACAAGTGCCTAAAATGTCTTTGAAACTATGTACATACTCAGTTGCTCAGCGGGAAGTCTACCTGCTACAGATGCGGCCTAAGGTCATGCATCGTGTGCCGTCAGCAACCAGTGTAAACAGCACTAGTCACACACTTATGTTCTCAACAAGTTTGTTAATACTTCCGATATTGCTTTGAACACGATGCTCAGGGAATGGAGTCTCTGTTCCGCCGTGCTGTACGATAACAGCGGCTAGTAATTCCCTGTCGGTAGCTGAAGTGGTGATTTCAAGGAACACAAAGTGACTGTGTTGTAATACGACTTTGTGGCTAGTGCAATCTATGAAAAAGCTAGTAAATAATGAATATTGTGTGCGTGAGCTGGGCAGGCTCAGTTTCTCTAGATATCATACTACACTACTGGCCATTAAAATTGCTAAACCACGAAGATGACATGCTACAGACGCTAAATTTAACCAACAAGAAGAAGATGCTGTGATATGAAAATGATTAGATTTTCAGAGCATTCACCCAAGTTTGGCGCCGGTGGGGACACCTACAACGTGCTAACGTGAGGAAACGTTCCAACCGATTTCTCATACACAAGCAGCAGCTGACCTGCGTTGCCTGGTGAAACGTTGTTCTGTTGCCTCGTGTAAGGAGGAGAAATGCGTACGATCACGTTTCCGACTTTGATAAAGGTCGGATTATAGCCGCGATTGCGGTTTATCGTATCGCGACATTGCTGCTCGCGTTGGTCGAGATCCAATGACTGTTATCGGAATATGGAATCGGTGGGTTCAGGAGGGTAATACGGAGCGCCGTGCTGGATCCCAACGGCCTCGTATCACTAGCAATCGAGATTACAGGCATCTTATCCGCATGGCTGTAACGGATCGTGCAGCCGCGTCTCGATCGCTGAGTCAACAGATACGGACGTTTGCAAGACAACAACCGTCAGTACGAAAAGTTCGACGACGTTTGCAGCAGCATTGACTATCAACTTGGGACAATGGCTGCGGTTATCCTTGACGACGCATCACAGACAAGAGCGCCTGTGATGGTGTACTCAACGACGTACCTTGGTGCATGAATGGCAAACCGTCATTTTTTCGGGTGAATCCAGGTTCTGTTCACAGCATCATGATGGCCGCGTCCGTGTTCGGCGACATCGCGGTGAACGCACATTGGAAGCGTGTATTCGTCATCGCCATACTGGCGTATCACCCTGCGTGATGGTACGGGGTGCCATTGGTTACACGTCTCGGTCAACTCTTGTTCGCCCTGATGGCACTTTGAACAGAGGACGTAACATTTCAGGTATGTTACGATCCGTGGCTCTACCCTTCCATCCCTGCGAAACCCTACACTTCAGCAGGATAATGCACGACCGCATGTTGCAGGCCCTGTACGGGCCTTTCTGAAAACAGAAAATGTTCGACTGCTGCCCTGGCCACCACATTCTCGAGATCTCTCACCAACTGAAAACGCCTGGTCAATGGTGGCCGAGCACCTGGCTCGTCACAATACGCCAGTCGCTAATCTAGAACTGTGGTATCGTGTTGAAGCTGCATGGGCAGCTGTACCTGTACACGCCCTCCAAGCTCTGTTTGACTCAATGTTTGAGAACATCTCGGAACATACCATATCATTGTGGAACATTCTAAAATACTCTCGAATGTTGTAGAATGTTCTAGAACATTGTGGATCATTCAAATCAGTTTTGGTATGTTCTGAAATTCGCCACTGGTGGAGGTACCCATTTACAGGAGTATATATGGCAAAACCCTTCATGCATTAGAACGTCAGTTTCTTATCAGTTACGAAGGGAGGGACCGAAACAGTAGTGCAGTGAGTGAATAACAAGAGACAATGAAGTGTTGCAGCCAAAGTGATACATTGACTGAATATAATCGAAAATAAAACGTATTAAGTGTACTTAGTGAATTTGTTGGTAAAAAGTTTATTTGATTTACATTTTAGCCAACGCGCAAACGTGAAATAGGGCGGAGATCTTGCCAGTTTTGAAGTAAAACGGAGGAAAGAAAGAGGACAGCGAAAAAAGGAAACAAACTAAGTGCCTGAAGCACGTTTAAATTCCCAGTGAACGACAATGTGCACCTCGAGAAACACAGAAACTGAATAGCAGCGAAATGAACAGATTGAAGTCTCAAGAATGGTGACACAGTCTTATCAAAAAAGACCGTAAAGTCAAGTTAGCCATGAAAGTATCACCCTACGAGAGGCACTGAAGAGGGCAAGAAAACAGTGCAACCTAACTAATGAAACATGCACAACATCTGCCACTTTTGCAACGTGAAACCTTCAGAAGAGGAACACCAGGATTCTGTTGTACGAATGTTTTCCTCAACTTATCGACCAAATTTATCCAAACATTGTTCAGAAGTATACTAATCTGGACTGGCCATTTAAAACGGCAATTTTAGCAACTAAAAATAATATTGTCGATGATATCAACTTTAATATTCAGAAGAAAATTCCTGGTGAAGAGGATTTATACAAATCGATTGACACGATGGTAAACGTTGAAAAAGGTGTGAACTTCCCTACAGAATTTCTAAACTCTCTGCAAGTACAAAGAATGCCATTACACTGCCTTCGACCTAAGGCTCGATCTCCGATCATGCTACTCAGAAATCTCAATTCACCGAAATTATGTACTGGAACAAGAATAATCGTCAAACCGCAGTCGAACAACATCATCGAAGCCGAATTTATGACCGATAAATAGCAAGCACACACTATTTATCCCCAGAATACAATTCGTCTATACTGAACTGCCATGTCAAGTTAAAAGACTGCAATTTCCATTCAAATTAGCCTGCAGTATTATAATTAACAAGGGGCAAGGACAAACTTTAAAATTGTGCGGCATCAACCTTAAAGATTATTGCTTCTCTCTCGGTCTGCTATAAGTAGCTTGCTCTCGAGTAGGAAATTCGAAAAATGTGTACATATATTCAAATGGTTCAAATAACTCTGAGTACTATGGGACTTAACATCTATGGTCATAAGTCCCCTAGAACTTAGAACTACTTAAACCTAACTAACCTAAGGACATCACACAACACCCAGCCATTACGAGGCAGAGAAAATCCCTGACCCCGCCGGGAATCGAACCCGGGTTGTATATATATTCCCCGGATAACAAAATGAAAACTGTTGATTACAAACAATTATTATAAATAATTGGAATACGTTTTCAATAACTTTTTATCTCTTATACTTCAACAGAAATTGTACATAGATTATGTTTCCTATTAAATTTTTTTTTACATCTTATGCTTTAAGATTTATCCTTTTATTCCAACTACCACACATCTCTTATCAATTCCTGAGCGAAGCCGGGTACCCCAGCTGGTGGAAAATAAATTTCATCCTCATCTTCTCCTGCCCTCGTCTTTATCTTAAACCTATCACTACGTAATATTAACAATGAAAGTGACACTTAAAAAGTCCAAGATGGTGGAAACAGGATCTGAGCCGGCTAGAGGGCCGAGCGGTTCTAGTCGCTACAGTCTGGAACCGCACGACCGCTACCGGCGCGGGTTCGAATCCTGCCTCGGGCATGGATGTGTGTGATGTCCTTAGGTTAGTTAGGTTGAAATAGTTCTAAGTTCTAGGGGACTGATGACCTCAGATGTTAAGTCTCATAGTGCTCAGAGCCATTTGAACCATTTTTCTGGTGTCACATCAGGTTATTTACATACCTCTGTATCTAATCAGTATAATATTAAAATTATGCGTAAAAATAATGTGAAGTTATTTCAGAATGAAAGCAGTCTTGGTTGCCAAATTACTTAATGTTCAAAGACGTATATAAGCCTTTTGGGGAATCATCAGATTGTATAAAATTAGCTGCATGTTAAACCCATCTGTCATATAGCCATATAAAGTGGAAATTGGTCGCAGCAGTAACTGGATTTCCAGCTTTTTAACCAAGACTGTTTTTATTCGAAAACGATACGAAACTGTTTGTTGTAGCACCCTGCCAAAATCAATGGTCTGAATTTACATTATTTTTGAAAGTTATTTACCTCTGTCATTAAACTGACAGGTTATATTATTTCCGTATACACGCTTGTGTGTCTAACATAGTTGTGCTTCATGTCCCTTCGCCAACTCCCTCCTTACATGGAAATACAGTATTAAAAACCCTTCCCTCTCCTTTCCGCGTCTTTTGTCCAAGAAATCAGATCATAGCGTTGAAAAGACTGCGTAAAAAAGACTCTTGCTATGCAGTAGGTAATTACATAACCTTCACTTGAAAGTCATTTCCATGAAAGCTACGTACGTCTGGCGTAAAAGTGGTGTCACTTTACATTGCACTGAAGAGTCAAAGGAACTGGTACACCTGCCTAATATTGTGTAGGGCCACCGCGAGCACGCAGAAGTGCCGCAACACGAAGTGGCATGGATTCGACTAATATCCGAAGCTGTGCTGGACGGAATTGACACCATGACTCCTGCAGGGCGGTCCATAAATCAGTAAGAGTACGAGAGGGTAATGATTTCTTCTGAACAGCACATTGTAAGGCCTCCCAGATATGCTCAATAATGTTCGTGTCTGAGGAGTTAGGTGGGCAGCGAAAGACTTTAAACTCAGAGGAGTGTTCCAGGAGACACTCTGTCGCAATTCTGCCCAAGTCCGTCAGAATGCACAATGGACATTAATAGATGCACATGATCAGACAGGATGTTTACGTTCGTGTCACCTGTCAGACTCATATTTATACGTATCAGTGTTCCCATATGACTCCAACTGCACACGCCCCACACCATTACAGAGCCTCCACCAGCTTGAACGGTCCCTTGTTGTCATGCAGAATCCATGGATTCATGAGGCAGTCTCCACATCCGTACACGTACATCACTCGATACAATTTGATGGAACGAGTGTCGTCCGACCAGGCAACATGTTTCCAGTCATCAACAGTCCAATGTCGGTGCTGAAGGGAGTAAAGCTTTATCTTGGACAATCACCAAGGGTACACGAGTGGGCCTTCATCTCCGAAAGTCCATATCGATGATGTTTCGTTGAATTGTTCGTACGCTGACATTTGTTGATAGCCCAGCATTGAAATTTGCAGCAATTTGCGGAAGGATTCCACTACTGTCACGTTGGACCGTTCTCTTGAGTCGTCATTGGCTCCGTTCATGCTGGATCTTATTCCGGCCGCAGCGATGTTGGAGATTTGATTTTTTACAAATGTTCAAATGTGCATGAATTTGTAAGAGAACAAAGTGCTGAGGTCATCATTCCCTAGACTTACATACTACTTAAACCAGCTTAAACTAAGAACAACACACACAGCTATGCCCGAGGGAGGACTCGAACCTCCGGCGGGAGGGGCCGCGCGGTCCGTGTCACGGCGTTTCAAACCGCACGGCCACTCCGCGCGACTATGTTTTACCGGATTCCTGATATTCAATGTACACTCGCGAAATGGTTGTACTGGAATATCCCAACTTCATCGATGCTTCGGAGATGCTGTGTCCAATTGTCGTAGGCCGACTATAACACCACGTTCAAATTCACTTAAATCTTGATAACCTGTCATTGTAGCAGCAGTAATCGATCTAACAACTGTGCCAGACACTTTTCGTCTTATAAAGGCGCTGCCTACCGCAGCGCCGTAAGCTTCCTGTTTACATATTCCTGTATTTGAATAGTCATGCCTATGCCAGTTTCTTGGGCGCTTCAGTGTACATACCTATATTACGAGCAACGAGTCCCAGAAATGGATCCAATTGGTTCTGAATCGCGAGTTCAACTCTGTCAATGGATTATCTAGCGAAGAACTGCATTGGTAAACTTCTTACAGTTTCGACTGTCCTCGGATGAGCCCTCTTCCAAAGGTGATGTTGTCTTGAACAGTCACTATAGTTATATCTAAAGCAAGGGCTTACCCGCACCCATCTCATACTACCAGCAACGGTTCTATAACGATTTGCAGCATGTAATACTACAGGATCAACCGACAGGAGCATAGCAGCCGATTCCTCGTTTCAGTGGCGCAAATTACCTACTGTTTCGTTTCAGACGTACTGCCACAGTAGCTGGTGACTGTTTCCGTCTGCTTGCATAGGGATGTGGTTTCAACGTGACAGTGCACCCTCCCACTCTTATATTTATATCTGTCAGTACCTAATCAACAGCATATATAGGTCTTGACCTGTACCCAGTATGACCACCTGATCAAAGCTGTACGCCTTTTCTTTTCTTCCGTGTGGTTACCTAAAGCTGCTGTTGTATGAAATCCTAGCGGAAATTGGGAAGGAATCGGTTGGAGTGTTATTCTGTGTCACTATACGACAGAACAGACAATAAGGAGAGGATATTCCTAACGTTGAGCGCCCTTGCAGTGCATAAATTAAGATCGGCATTCGTTACTTCGGACAGTTGCTATGAACTTAATTTGTTGGCATAAGGTATCCGCACTTTATGTCAATAAAAAACCGGATGTTCATTTCTAGTGATTAGTTCCTGACGTCAATGTAATTTTGGCAATAAGGTTTTGGGACATTTACACTTACGGAGTTTGGCTAAAAAGTAAGTGAATTTTTAACAGCTAAACAGCACGGGCCTCAAGATTAAACGCTCGACTGCCGAGTCGTTTGACAGCTCCTCTCTCCAGTTCCACCAGCCTTTCATCTGCCGACACACATGTTAGACAGTATATCCGCAGCCCATCTAAAACAATGCTTAGTGGTTTCAAAGAGCAGTAAATTAAATTGATATTTTTAGTGAGAGTTGGAAAGTTCGTTAAAGAGACCAAATCTTTTTTTAAATGTCTTTCACGCACTCAAGGTTCTGCGTGGTTTATGAGGTTCAAAACAGGACATGTCAGATAGAACGGACAACACGCATTCACATAACTGATTCGCCTGGGCGTGCAATGGTTCCACCTTCTTCGTTGCAGGTGCACGAGTGCGTCCCACGTCCGGTTCAAAAATGATTCAGATGGCTCTGAGCACTGAGGTCATCAGTCCCCTAGAACTTAGGACTACTTAAACCTAACTAACCTAAGGACATCACACACATCCATGCCCGAGGCAGGATTCGAACCCGCGCCGGTAGCGGTCGTGCGGTTCCAGACTGTAGCGACTAGAACCGCTCGGCCCTCTAGCCGGCTCAGATCCTTTCTCCCCCTCCTTTTTCAATTAAATCATGTGGTATGGGAAGAGATAATATGAGAGACCAGAATGAGATTTTCACTCTGCAGTGGAGTGTGCGCTGATATGAATTTTCCTGGCAGATTAAAACTGTGTGCTGGACCGAGACTCGAACTCGTGACCTTTGGAAAGTAGGAGACGAGGTTCTGGCGGAAGTAAAGCTTTGAGGACGGGGCGTGAGTCGTGCTTTGGTAGCTCAGATTGTAGAGCATTTGCCCGCGAAAGGCAAAGGTCCCCAGTTCGAGTCTCGGTCAGGCACACAGTTTAATCTGCCAGGAAGTTTCAATATGAGAGACGTTTAAGGCGACGCTGAACGTCAACTGCGGTAGAAAATGATTAACAAAATGGCTCTGAGCAGTATGGGACTTAACATCTATGGTCATCAGTCCCCTAGAACTTAGAAATACTTAAACCTAACTAACCTAAGGACGTCATACAACACCCAGTCATCACGAGGCAGAGAAAATCCCTGATCCCGCAGGGAATCGAACCCGGGAACCCGGGCGTGGGAAGCGAGAACGCTACCGCACGACCACGAGCTGCAGACAAAATATTTAACAAATGGGAGCTTTAATCCTAAACGATCGTCGATTAAGTGATTGGGTGGCTGCTGATGCAGGAAGGATCGACAAAGAAACAATTCGACACATTTTAGGTGAACACTTTCACATGAGAAAAATTTGTTCAAAAATAGTGGCCTGCATCCTGAAGCCCATCAACTCGTTTTTGACACAGCATGGGAGCTCTGTGTTGCAACATCCGCCCTACTCACTAGTTTTACTCCGTGTGACTTTTTTCTGTTCCCAAAAGTGAAACTTGCACTTAAAGGACCCAAATTTGAGACAGTCAAAGATGTGAATGAATAAACGACGGAGATCGTAACATGCTTTCAGAAGATAATTTCAAATACAGCTTTCAGCACTGGAAATTTTGCATGGATCCATGTAAGGATCGCGAAGGGGAATATTTTGAGGTTGCGGTGAAGTAAAGACAAAGAAGGTTATATCATCAATACGATTATTTTTGAGACAAACCTCCTTAGAGTAAGTTGTTTAAGTTAGATTAAGTAGTTTGTAAGCTTAGCGACCGATGATTTGAGCAGTCTGGTCCCATAAGTCCTCTCCACAAATTTCCAAAATCGGAAAGTGTAAAATAAAACCACAGGATAAGATTAAAAGTATTCTAAAATAAATTAAAGGATTCTTTACATATTCAAGAGCTGATAAGATCAATACTCGTATCATCATTACTTGTGGTTTCAGTATCACTTAAAACATGAACGATTTGAACATCTTAATAATCTTGATTCACAGTTCTCTAATCTTTCTGCGTGGAAGATTGCCTATTTACAAGCTGCGTCAACTTGACTCGCCCTATCGCTTTGGGATCCCACCGCCTGCCATGTTATCGAGTCACGAGTATCGACATTTGAACACGATATACTGAGAGTCAGATCGGTTAGAAAACGCGCTAGTCATGCATACCTTTGAACTACAAACTAATCACAATTTAGAAACGTCTGAGAACAAAGGAGAATGTAGTGGTTAAAGGTACATACAGATAAATGTTCCGAAGTGTAAGAACACTTACCCTACAAATACAGGAGACGTATTTCATTGTCACGTATAAACGACATTTAACATGCACTGATCTACTCTCCATTAATCGCAAAATTTAAACCTGTTGTTCAAGTTAACAACTTCCTGCTAACTTATGATCACTTAATGCAAGAGAAATAACAAATTTTCTAATGGCTTGATTATTATTGTACTACGCTGTAGCGGATTTTGTTATATCCGACAGTAAGAATTTCGTCCCAGTTTTCATGCGTAACAGTAGTTATTGTGCTTTTCCTGAGGTAGTACATGTATTCGATTAGTGTACGTGAACAATGCGTGACATTCACAAGCAATTTCTTACTCTCAAAGTAAACAAATTATGACAGCGTTATTTTTTTAAATGGAACTTTTCTCTTTTTTATAGGCCACTGGGAAGAGACTTTGTAGTGGACTCCAGAGATATAACGTGCGTGGAACTGATAACGGTAACGGTGCCGAAATTCACTATCCTGCAGTCACGCAAAGGGGTCCCCACAATCGTCTGTCCTACCGTCCCAAATATAGCAGGTTTTGGCGCTATCTATTTTATCAAGTTTCACACATGTTATATCTTTGAAATCCTTTTCGAAAGCTCTCGCCGACGCCGTAGTAACATAGGCATAATTACACAAAAAAGACATTGTGTTATAATTAATCACCAACAAACACTAAAAATTACGTGTGTAACTCATAAAAAATTTGCCATTTTGCCCGGTTTAGCTTAGTGAAAACGAAGCCTCCGTATGTACGTTTGTTGTGGATATATTTTATGAGGCCTAGCATAGCTGCCTCATCCTGTGTGAATAGTGATAGAAGAAGTTCTGTTATTTGGGAGCTGTTCTTTTATAGGACTAGAGAGGACTGATGTGAAGTTACTAAACACATCTTATCAAAAGCGCCGTGATACCTATTTAGTGGGCACTAAGATACTGTGTGTCCATCCTTCGCCTTTATGTCGGCTTAAACGCTGTTGGGAACTATACCATTGAGGTGTCTGAATGTTTGTGGAGGAATGGTAGCCCATTTTTACTTAACAGGTAAAACCAGAAAACATAGTGTTGTTGGACGTATGGGTCCGGAGAAAAGTGGACGTTTTAACCTGCTAACTCATCCCAAAGGAGTTGCCTCGGGTTCAGGTCGGAATTCTGGGCAGGCCAGTCCGTTTCTTCAATATTGTTGTCCTCAAAACATCGCCGCACGGAGGCATCTGTATGTCAGAGTGCATTCTCGTGCTGATACAAACAATAATCGTCTCGATATTGTTCCTCTACGGTGTGCCGAACACAATGCTGTAAAGCTTGTTGAAATCCTTCTGCATCACTGATCTCTTTAGAATATACATCGATTGTTCAGTAAGGAACAAGAAAATGCATGGTTTAAAAGTAATAATGTAACCTAAATATATCAATATCCTCTCCAAAGGAGAGCTTTTACTAACTATCGTTTTGTATATTATATTATTAACTGCAAGAAACTATGGCATGATTCCCTGTCAATTCGTTGAGCTCATGTAAATCTTGACATGTTTTCTAATAGAATATAAGAAAAACTTAATTCACTTATGATGAAACGTTGCACTTTGGATTTTAAGATAACTGGCAAAAGTAAAATCGTCTTTCAAGCGCCCTTAATATTTATTTCAAAGATTGTCGGTTTACAGAATGAAAACATAAAGCCGTTTTGAGTGCTGACCTATAGAGAAACGACACGAGAAACTTCATTACAGTGAGCAGACATGCCGGCTCATGATGAGTTGCGCCTCTTGCCATTGTCTTACGTGGCTCTCAGAGCCACCTACTGCATCTCGTTATGAGCAGAGAAAGAGGTGTCCCACGTGTGGAAGCTATAAATAAATTGCTCAGTATGTGGGGAGCTTGGCTACACTCTCGTACTGTCTGTAGCGATTTCGGGAAAGGTGCGAATAGTTTCAAAGTTGTGTCATCTGTGTAACGACACTGGAATAGTTTGTATCATCGTCTTATGGGAGTACCATTAGAACGCAGCATCACCGTGACAGAAAACAGTCAAATGTTACAACAATTTGTCTTTTCAAACTCACAGAGCATAAATGCAAGCTGCTGGATGAACACAGTTTTACAGAAATGTTTCGTTTCCGAGGTTTTCCACCTTTCTCTCTGTTTGTATCGATTGTTTGTTTTACATGTCTATAAAGTTCCATTATAAACTCTCACCTTCTTTAGCACCATAATGTGATTAATGTTAAACAATAATTTAGTAATTATCATAATAACTGTATACAATAAAAATTCAGTTTTAAAGTAATGTTGAAACACAAAGCGCTCAAGAACAGCCTTATCATTTCAGCTTTATGGACTTTAGCAGGCCGGCCGCGGTGATCTAGCGGTTCTAGGCGCTCAGTCAGGAACCATGCGACTGCTGCGGTCGCAGGTTCGAATCCTGCCTCGGGCATGGATGTGTGTGATGTCCTTAGGTTAGTTAGGTTTAAGTAGATCTAAGTTCTAGGGGACTTATGACCACAGATGTTGAGTCCCATAGTGCTCAGAGCCATTTGAACCATTTGACTTTAGCAAGCCGTATGGTGCAATCGATCGGCGGTTCATCTTTATTGTCCTCGAAGAACAAGGAATCGATCCGAAAACCCTAAACCTTGTCAAACAAACACGCGCCAGCATAACCTCAAACGTAAAATCCAAGGGTGAGCTGTCAGAACCATTTTGGACAAAAACGGTGATCAGCTGGTCGATGATCTTTCTAGTATTCTGTTTAATCTGGTTGTGGAGACATAGATCCAAGAGTGAAAACAAAGAGATTAAAATCCTCAACTGCTAGAAAGCAAAGCTGTTTGGAAGGTCTGAAAATGATATTTCTTGCCTACCTTTCGCAGACAATCTGAAAATACCAGCAGACGACGACACGTCGGCAATCAAACGGACAGAAACTCTCAAGGAATGCGCTGAAAGATTTGTCCTCCAAATATTCTTCAAAAAAACCTAGAACTTCTGCTCATATCTTCCTACTCCAAAATCGAGAGTGTTCCGTACCTCAAACATTTAGGCGCAATCCTTAACATTTTGTTGGGACAGAAAATGGGACCGAAAATCACATGCGATAACATAGGAGGGCTTACGGTAAAACAAACATCCGCAACTAAAAATATACGTCATTACACACGAAAATCAGGCATCACGACACATTTATCGAGTCTTTCACGGTAGCGAAACGTCTAACTCCGCAGGTGATCTGGAAGATACCTTGAAAGAATCCGCAAATTTTGAGAAAGACATTTGGCATTAAATTGGTACAGACTACAGTCCTGAGGAGCAACTGTAAAACTATCGAATCTCGACACGGACATATGAAAAGGAAAACTGAAATTTTAAGGACATGTCCACAGACAGCTAACAATACGAAAATTGTGACGTAAATAGAAATACTCAGAACGATACCACAGTTCGTCATTAACAGTGCCGCATCCCCAATTCTCATGACACACTGCGCATACGTTGTGATGTGCAAGGATCACTGGTGCACACTCCGGGTTTCAGGTATGTCATTGCATCAAGCATAATCCACTTCACGACGGAGTACAGATGGCAATACTATCAAGTACCTCATTGGAACACATGTACTCCATTTAACGCCGTTATATGAATGACGTACTCAACTGGGAGTGGAAGCAGCATAATACAGATAGAGTATCAACGCGCTAGCGCGGCTTAAAGATCGTTACTTGGTGCAGAAATTCAACATTAAATTGACACGTTATTTTACAAATAGTATAGCTAAAGAACAGGATAAGTTGTAGGTATGGAGTCAGCTCTTCTCAAAAAAATCGACGTGGATATACAGAAATTCAAAACTTTAACTGAAACCGTCGGTGCTTCGCAAAAAATAATAGTTTAATATTATTAAACAATTAAAATGATAGTTTAAAAAGTTATGTGAAATAGAAGGCCCTCATTTTTGAAGCTGCGATTTTCCATGCAAATCTTCTTTCTCAAATGGTTAGGGAATCATATGAGTTATCAGACTGATACACAATTACGAGGGAATGCTGAAACGTAATGCCCCGAATCTTCATGGAGTCCACCCCTCCAAAGCTTCTTGGGTCTCCCTGGCGGTCTTTTTCCTGTAGGTGTGAAATCCAGGAGCCTCCGAGGCCATCTGTGATCCTCCATCCGGGCCACATGGCTGGCTCACTGCATTCGTTCGGCTTTGACAGTTCCTGCTATGTTGGGCTGCTGGTATAGTTCCTCAAGCTCTTGATTGTATCTTACCCTCCATTCCCTGTATCTGCATCCAGAACCGGACCGAAGATCTTCCGAAGCACTTTTTTCTCAAAACAAGTAGCTTATGGAAGTCCTGTTTCCGGATACTCCATGTCTCACAGCCCTATAGAACAACAGGCTGGATCAGGGTTTTGTACAGTCGAATCTTGAACTATCTGGAGAGGTATTTGGACCGAAGCAGTTGTGCTAGGCTGTGGTAAGATCGGTTTCCTGCTTGTATTCTGGCATTGATCTCTGCTTCACATGACGAGTTCTCAGTGAAAAGTGCCCCTAGGTATTTGAATTCTTGCACTCACTTTGGGAATGGTCCCCAACCTGCAGTGATTGTAGATGATCAGTTGACCACGCGTCATTACGAGGTACTCTGTCTTGGCTTCGTTTATGTTTAGCCCAAATTTGCTGGCAGCCTCCTTTAGTGCTTTGGTCATTTGCTCCAACTCCTCTTGCGACCTAGAGGAAACAGATGTCGTCTGCGTAGGCTAAGTATGCCAGTCTCTTTCCTTCGATTTCAATCACTTCGTCTCTTCGATGGTCTCGCGTACGATCTTCTCGAGAGCAAAGTTGTACAGAATAGGGGACAACCCATCTCCTTGCTTGAGTCCTGTCACAATTTCAAACTCCTCGGTTGCGTGATTTCCCATCTTCATCTTTGCACATGTTTCGTTCGGACAGATCTTTATCAGACTGATGAGTTTCTCTGCTATGCCAAACTCCCTTAAACAGTTGAGAAGGCTCTTGTGGTGTATGCAATAATAAGCCTTCTTAAAATCATCGAATGAAATATGTAAATCTTTACCATATTCACCCAGTTTCTGAGTGAGCTGCCGGAGACTGAAGATGTGATATACTGTTGACCGTCCTGGCCGATAACCTCCCTGCTACTCCCCAATCACCGATTCTGCCACTGGCTGAATTCTATGTATGAGGCGATTGGACAGGATCTTATTGCAGACGTTAAGCAGGGCGATTCCTCGATAGTTGTCACAATTCAGTTTGTCGCCATTCTTATGTATGGGACAAATCAGAGCTGTTTTCCATTCTCCTGGTAGTTCTTCTTTGGTCCATATTGCCTGTATCAGCCGGTGTATTTTTTCTGCAAGTTTCTGTCCTACTGGCAGGATCATTTCAACATGTATTCCATCTTCACCAGGACTCTTATTCTGATTAAGGTGTCTGATTCCGGTTTTTATCTGATCCAGGGTAGGTGGGGGATAGTCTGCATCGGCTGTAATTGGGTACTGGAAATGAAAGTGCAGTTTGGGTTCATCACAATTTAGCAGCTGTCGAAAGTACTCTTTCCATCTCTCAGCTATGTCCCTATCGTTCGTCAGGATCTTATCTTTGACAAATTTCTGCTTGGCCTGGTGCCCTTTGCAGAGATACTTCACCCTCAGAAACATTTCCCAAGTCTTTTGTCCTCTGAAATCTGTTTCTGCTTCAATGATGATATTCCTTATGTATTTCCTCTTTGCTCTTCACAGAATTGCTTGTGTAGTCTTTCGGACGTCCTCAAATTGTGCTTTGGCCTGTGCCAGATTTGTCCCCTTCAGCCACTTGTTCCTGGCTTCCTTTCTCCTTTCCAGGGCATCTGCACATTCCTTTCCAAACCAGATCTTCTTGCCCACTGGGTTTCCCATGAGTGTTTCCTTTGCTGTATCCCTAACTGAGCTCTGGATGTTTCTCCACATTAGTTCGAGGTCCTGATTCGCGTCCATTTCACAGAGTGCTTCAAAGCAGTTACTAAGCTGCAACTGGTATCCGGTCTTCGTTGCCTCATCTTTCAGTTTGCCCACATGGTACCTTTCCACTCTTTTTAACTTAGGCCCCGTTCTTCCTTTACGCTGTATGTTTAAACGGCCTCTGACCAGGAAATGATCACTCCCACCTTCGGCACCCCGCGCAGGCTTAACGTCTATCACCCATCTCTTGGCTCTGAGATCAATGGCAACATGGTCTATTTGATTTACAGTTGTCCCATCTGGTGACACCCAGGTTCCTTTATGTATGTTTTTCCGCTGGAAGTTTGTGCTGCAGATGAACAACCCTAATGATGTAGCGAAGCTGATGAACCTAACCCCATTGTCGTTGCGTAGGTTGAGACTGTGCCTTCCTGTTGTGTCTTGGAATCTTTGTTCTTTCCCAACCTTGGCATTCATATCACCAAGCAGGATCCTCAGGTGTCCATTTGGTATACCGTCCATCACTGCCTTTAGCTGTGCATAGAACTCGTCTTTCACTTCACATCCGCTCTCGTCCGTGAGAGAATGACAGTTCACAAAAGTCGCCTTAATATGCTTAATATTCTGAAACATTAGTGGCCAACGTCTTACTGACGCAGAAACCAGTGCCTAACAGATGACCTCGCTCACAGGCTCCATACAGAATTGTACAGTTTTCAACATCAATACTCCCGCATCGTCCCACCGGATCTCTTGCAGTGAAACTAGGTCTAGTTCGTACCTTTGAATTTCCTTGACCACACTGATTGCAGCTCCTCTCTTGTACAGACTCCTTACATTCCACGTTCCAAATCGTATACCGTTTCTTTGCCATTGAATTCGTCTGTTTTTGTCAGTAATGTGCCGAGGCTTACTTGTAGTTTTGAAAGCATGTTTAATTTTTTACGGATTCGATAGTAGGAAAAATAGTTGGAGAACGTGAATTGGTGGAAAGGAATGATAGGAACAGCCACCTAGAAGAATTTGGCACAGACCATCATTCAGTTATATCTAACAGTTTATGAATCATGAAAGAAGGTTGTGTACATGGAAGAGACCTAAAATAAAAGAGAGATACCACAAACGATTGTCCCAATGAGTCTGAAACTGGCAGATGTGTTCTGGATGTACAGACAAACAAATTATTACAATTTTAGAAAAAGTGGATGATTTTTTCAGAAGAAAACGTTTCACTTATCCAACAAGTCAATAAAGCGTTGGTTCGTCTCTGCCCCTTATTCAAGCAGTTAGTCGGCTGAGCATTAATTGATAGATTTGTTGGATGTCTTCCCAAGGTTATTGTGCCGAATTCTGCGCAATTGACACGTTAGAGCGCCAAAATCACGAGCTTGTTGGAGGGCCCTGCTCATAGTGATCTCAACGTTTTCAGATGGGAAGAGATTCGCCGACCTCGCTGACTAAGGCAGGGTTTGGTAAGCACGATGACAAACAGTAGAAACTTTCGCCTTTGTCTTGGCCACAAAGGCTTGACATGAAGGGCGTAGAATAACTTCGACGCACCACTGCGCTGCAACGGTGGGGCGGATGACAACCACAGGGGCCTTGCCTTGAGAATGAACGACACCCCGGAGTATTGCAGGTTGTCAGGCCTTATGGCAGGCGGCTGTCAGATTGGTATCCCAGCGCTGTCCAGCGTGCCTCCAGACATCGACTCTCAGTTCGAAGCAGACTCATCACTAAAGACAGTTCTGCTCCAGTCAGTGACATTCCAGTCCCCGATGACCAACGAAAACGTGTCGAGAGCCGCCCCATATCAGGAGAGAGAGAATAGTCACCTTGCGACGAACGAGACATATGAGCAAGCAGACGCTGCGGACATCCAACAACTCGTGATTATGGTATCTCGATCGATTGCACAAGAAGCTTTTGTTGCCGGTTTCCAAAATCTTTACAACTGTTGTTAGGAGTGTACTGCAGTTGATGGTGATCCCTTTGACGAACAGTACAAGCATTTGAATTGTAACTCTTGTTTCCTTTATTTTCTGAGACCATTCACCGAGCTTTGTAGACGCACCTAGAATATTGGATAGTGGACAAGGTTTCAATGAGTATTTTGATTCGCACCATAGACTTGCATAAACCTACTAAAAATGCAAGAGAAGCTTAATAGTTGTGTATTCTCAGAATGGACCAGTTTTCCAAGACTGTAAAACGCAGGTAAACGTTTGCGTGTATCTCTAACTATTCCAAATTTCGTAGTTTAACCGGAAAAATCGTACTTCCTGTTCTTATAGACTTGCTTATCCTCAACCGTTAAAAGCATAACCACGTCCTTATCAATAACTACTTGACAGAACACTTATGGATATGGCACTGTTTTAACAAAGGGAAAATTGAATTTTCGTTATTCAACTCACGGAACATTTCAAATCATCCCATTGACATTGCATAATGACTCACATGACCAGCCGGCCGCTGTGACCGCACGGTTCTAGGCGCTTCATCCACTACGTTCGTAGGTTCAAATCCTGCCTGGGGCATGGATGTGTGTGATGTCCTTAGATTAGATAGGTTTAAGTAGTTCTAAGTTCTAGGGGACTGATGACCTCAGCTGTTAAGTCCCATATTGCTCAGAGGCATGTGAACCATTTGAAGTCCCATGACCACTATCGAAATAGTCTGCACACTCCGCTCTATTGGCACAATTCACCTGGTCATGTACAGCAGACGGTTATGATGAAAATGCAGCTACTGACAGAGGTCCAGTGTGGGTTGTTATTATAGTATGGCAGAGAAACGTGGTAGATATTCTCATGCATCATTGCGGAATCGATTTACTCTGTAAAAAGATTAGTTCCAGTTTTGCCCATCTTGTGATAATTCGGCGCTGTGGTTGCCAGAAAGACGTATAAAACTTTTCCATATGTAATGGATTAGCAATGGGACGTAGGTAGAAAAGGTCAAACAAGCGACAGATGGATAATATTGATGTTAGTATTAACCAGCACTTGTGTCTGAGTACCCGAGAAGTCGACGAGATGCTGTGCATCGCCAAATGTGCACCAGGAGGCCGAAATTGCAACTAATTTTGGTCAGGTTACATAGATTTCACAATAACGCATTAGAATATCTGATACGTTTGGCTGCCATAATTAGAGCCCACAATGGACCTCTGTAAGTAGTTGCACTTCAAGTATAGCCACTCGACACCAGTTAACCACTCTACATTACTCGCTACTTGTGACTAATCACAGTGTAGCACCTTCGGTGATAAATTGGAGAAATCATGTTTTAACGTTGCGGAGGGATGCAAATTGTGAATTGCAATTTTAAACCGTGTCAAATCGCAGTTACCGAAATGCAGCACTCTCAGAAATCACTGATACCTAAAAATCACAGTTTGACCATGCGTACAGTAGACTGAAGATAAAAGTGCGCACGTACCGCAGCCAGGAAAACTGACGCGGAGGTACGACGCGGTGCCGACGTGAGTCACAGTCCCGCGGACCCGCTGGTAGAGGAGATGGCGTGACGTAGCAGAAACTCGAGGCCGCGCACGCATAAAGACAGACGGTACGCGGCTGGTGCCGTCAGTACTGTGAAGTAGAGTGGAGAAGAGCAGAGTACAGCGATGAGACTCTGCCGCCCCAAGAGCTGTAGAGGACAACAAAGCGCCGTATGGGCATCGTGAGGTACGCGGGACGCGTCGCCATGGTGACGGGCGCCAGCTCCGGTATCGGAGCGGCCATCTGCAGGCGCTGCGCAGGAAGGGATGCACCGTCGTAGGGCTAGCCAGGAGAGTCGACAGGGTCAGGGTAGGCAGCCAAGCGCGTTTCGCGTTCTACAAGTACGCGACGGCGCTGAAACAGATACCGTGCCGAGCGGCTCTAGGTGCTTCAGTCTGGATCCGAGCGACCGCTACGTTCGCAGGTTCGAATCCTGCCTCGGGCATGGATGTGTGTGATGTTCTTAGGTTAGTTAGGTTTAAGTAGTTCTAAGTTCTAGCAGACTGATGACCTCGATGTTAAGTCTCATAGTGCTCAGAGCTATTTGAACAATTTTTGAACTAAATGCAGAGTGTAAAGCAGAGTCAGTCACAGTGCGCCAAACTTTATGCGGTCCGGGTGTGCAGAACGCGTGCAGACCACGGTCTCGGTTTTGCTCTTTCCCTTCCGGAAGAACTGGGTACACTGCTGACATTTCATCTAGAAACGCGATGTTGTACATTTCGTTCAGCACATCTCTCTTCATCTCGGGAGAATCATCGTGTCAGCGCTGTTTACCTTTCGCTGATTGTTCATGCTTCAGTGAATGTCTGCACAAAAGAGTCAGTCTAGTGTTCTACCGTCACAATCTTTTAAAAATGAATGGGAATGACGGAAGATAGGGATGAGAGTTCTCAACATCTATTATGTAGCTGCATTAACAACGGGTACTGCAGATTCGCCTGAAATGATAGTACAGTATCATACGAAACTAAACTAAGCTCCTTCCGAACAGGCCCTGGAAGGCCCAACGCTACCGACGGGCCGCAATGTCACCATCCTCAGCCCACAGGCGTCACTGGATGCGGATATGCAGGGGCATGTGATGAGCACACCGCTCTCCCGGCCGCATGTCAGTTTACGAGACCGGAGCCCCTACTTCTCAATCAAGAAGCTCCTCAGTTTGACTCACAAGGGCTGATTGCACCCCTCTTTTAACAAGAGCGCTCGGCAGACCGGATGGTCACTCATCCAAGTGCTAGACCAGTCAGACAGCGCTTAACTTCGGTGATCTGACGGGAAGCGGTGTTACCACGGCGGCGAGGCCGTTGGCATATTACATTATCATGCAAAAAGAAATTAGAGACTTGGTTGACAATGACAGAGTAAAAAACTATAATGATCGACAGACTGTGCTCATTGTTCAGTACATCAAGAAGCACGTGCTGAATTTGCAGACATGCAGCACGTGAAGAAATTGGTGGGACGGGTTATCAAATTTCTGAAGTTGTATGCATATTTCCACTGTCAGTTGCAACAGTTTTCGGTAGAACTGAGTGAACAGTATGGAGACCTCGCGCATTACTGCGTGGTACGTTGCTTTAATCAAGGGCTATACCTGGACCTATTTTTGGACTTAAACTTTTGTAGAATTATTGTTGAACTTACGAAGAAAATAAAGTGCAGGAACGAAAATTAGAACATCCATAATGGATTGCAGTCTTCGTATTTCATGTGAACCTGATTGCACGCTGCCGGCAGCAAGAATTTGCAAGGTGAGAAACATCTCCTTGCTGGTTTGATGAGGATGCATTTAAAAGATAAATCGCGTTATAGAAAGCGCACATACTGACAAAAATACACCGTCCATTTCTCTAAGATAACTATCATTAAACAAAACGCAATGTTTGAGGACTTCATTGTGACACTTGGACGATTACAATTATAGTTTCCTAAAGATTTTGGGACAATACCAGTCTTACATTTGTTTTCGTGCTGTTTTACAGATGGTTTGCCATTTCAGTTAAGAACGCACCTGTGGATGTGCAGATGTAACTGACTGACTTGCAAGGCAATTTCCATTTTAATGACAATTCCTTTTGATTTAAAACTGTGCACGACGTCCACAGTGCTTTCCTCAAGTAGAGTTTCCACGTGTCAACAATAAGGTTGCATCAGTGCCATAGTATTTCAGTGGCATAGATGGGTGTGGACGACCTTTAAACGATTATGAAGATAAATAAGTCTGGATTACGTGAAACCTTGAATGGGAAAAATCTTTGAAATTGTCTGGATCTGTCTGTATGCTGACATTTTGTAAGAGATGAAAATTGTATTATGTTCCGACCGCGCCAAAAATAATTATTTAAACTGAAAATCTGTTCTGTTTGTGATATATATTGTTGAGACGCATTTCGACATTCTGTCATTTTCAAAGACTAGTAAATACAATGCAAAACTGGTATCAATAGATGTGAAAACATGCTACATTTCGTCATGGATCAGAGACATAGAATAATGAGCAGATATGGCTTTCTATCTTACCTTTGTTATACAAATCATTTGGAACTGTTCATTAGATGCACTGTATCTCGTCAACATTCTCAACCACGACACAAGTGGAAACTGCTACGAAGGGACAAATTGGAAGCAAAGTCGACCAAACCGATAGGCGGCGCTGGATGGGTGGTAAATGCTGCATTTGTTTATTTACAACTAGATTTCCATCCTCACACCGTATAAAACAATTTCGCCAGTTAACAATTCATGGAAATCACTTTACAATGTTTTACAAAAATGTGTTTCCTTACGAAACAATGTCGAAAATAATAGACTGGAAGAACCCGCTGAGTGGCACTAGGGTACAGAGGCGAGCTGTCAGTTAACAAACAGTTTTTGACTACTCAGAACCGGTTGAGCCATGTGATGTTTACTTATGAAGAACACGTGGCACCCATGTACTGTTACCAATGCCTTTCTTCCGGGCTCCAAAAATATGGAACATATATGGGGAGATTCAAATGGTTCAAATGGCTCTGAGCACTATGGGACTTAACATCTGAGGTCATCAGTTCCTTAGAACTTAGAACTACTTAAACCTAACTAACCTAAGGACAGACTGAAGCGCCTAGAACTGCTCGGTCACACCGGCCAGCCATATTGGGAGAGATATATCGAGACAGTATGCGGGATGTGTAGTAGCTTCGCGGTGAAACTTCTGCAGTGTAGTTGAAACAACAAGCACGCCAGCTCCGAGAAAGAGCCACAATTTAAGCATAGCTGTATGTGGACACTGCAAAATTAAAGTGTAACATCAACTCCAAACGCCCAGGACTGTTGATGTACGGCATCATTCTGTTGCTGGATAATGTCTGTCACCATGCTGCCAAGCTTGCTTCGACTACCCTGCAGAAGTTTCGCTGGAAAGCCCTTAAATATCCTGCATACAGACCCTGTTCTCCCCATTCCTTTCCATGATTTCAGAGCCCCGAAGAAAGACATTAGTGGCCATCGAGTCGCGTCGGAGGAAGGGGTGCACGCTTTGGTACCATCATGGTTCCGTAGGCCACCACAAACATTTTTCCATGAAAGCAGTGATTGTGTTGTCTCACGATGTGATAAATGTATTAACAGTTGCCGGCCGCGGTGGTCTCGCGGTTCTAGGCGCTCAGTCCGGAACCGCGGGACTGCTACGGTCGCAGGTTCGAATCCTGCCTGGGGCATGGATGTGTGTGATGTCCTTAGGTTTGTTAGGTTTAAGTAGTTCTAAGTTCTAGGGGACTGATGACCTTAGAAGTTAAGTCCCATAGTGCTCAGAGCCATTTTTTTGTATTAACAGTTATTCCGATTAGTTTTGAAATAATAAGCAGTCTCCTTACTTTTTCTTTCCCTCCGGCACTTTCGGCTGCCCTTATACAGGGTGTTATGAAAAGGTACGGCCAAGCTTTCAGGAAACATTCCTCACACACAAAGAAAGAAAATATGTTATGGGGACATGTGTCCGGAAACGCTTACTTTCAATGTTAGAGCTTCTCTTCAAAGCACATTAATCATGGAATGGAAACACACAGCAACAGAACGTACCAGCGTGACTTCAAACACATGTTCTAGCAGCACAGGTAGAGTATCCCGTATGAAATAATGATAACGTGCTCCATTGAGCGTACGTGGAAGAACATGGGGCCCAGTCAAGACATCACCAACAATGCCTGCCCAAACGTTCACAGAAAATCTGTGTTGATGATGTGATTGCACAACTGCGCGCGAATTCTCGTCAGCCCACACATGTTGATTGTTAAAATTTACAGTTTGATCACGATGGAATGAAGCCTCATCCGTAAAGAGAACAGTTGCACTGAAATGAGGATTGACACATTGTTAGATGAACAATTCGCAGAAGTGTACCCGTGGAGGCCAATCAGATGCTGATAGTGCCTGCATACGCAGTACATGGTACGGAAACAACTGGTTCTCCCGTAGCACTCTCCATACAGTGACGTGGTCAACGTTACCTTGTACAGCAGCGACTTCTCTGACGCTGACATTAGGGTTATCGTCAACTGCACGAAGAATTGCCTCGTCCACTGCAGGTGTCCTCGTCGTTCTAGGTCTTCCCCAGTCGCGAGTCATAGGCTGGAATTTTTCTTGCTCCCTAAGACGCCGATCAATTGCTTCGAACGTCTTCCTGTCGGGACACCTTCGTTCTGGAAATCTGTCTCGATACAAACGTTCCGCGCCACTGCTATTGCCCCGTGCTAATCCATATATCAAATGGGCATTTGCCAACTCCGCATTTGTAAACATTGCACTGACTGCAAAACCACGTTCGTGATGAACACTAACCTGATAATGCTACGTACTGATGTGCTTGATGCTAGTACTGTAGAGCTATGAGTCGCATGTCAACACAAGCACCGAAGTCGACATTACCTTCCTTCAATTGGAGCAACTGGCGGTGAATCGAGGAAATAGAGTACATACTGACGAAATTAAAATGAGGTCTAACATGGACATTAAGCGTTTCCGGACACATGTCCACATTACATCTTTTCTTTACTTGTGTGTGAGGAATGTTTCCTGAAAGTTTGGCCGTACCTTTTTGTAACACCCTGTATATGAGGGATAAGACCCGAAGTTTTTCGGCACCCTACAATGGCTGTGTAGTGCTGCCACAGAAAACATGAAGCTTGTGTACAGCATTTTGTCTGCCCACAGTGATCTCGGCCGCATGTCGCCTCCCGCCGGCAACATCGCAATGTACACTGCCAGCAAGCACATGGTCAAGACGCTGCTCGACGGTCTCCGGAAGGACCTCGCTAAGAAGAAGAGCAAGATACGCGTTGGGGTAAGTCGTCATTGACACACTGACTATACTGAACATTTGTCGTAAAATTTGTGTAATGTAGCTACATTTCTTTCACAAAAAAAAGAGTATGACGCAAGGGAATTACGCTGTAACAGGTTTCAGAATTGTTCTGCAACGCCAAGAAATGTGGATGATACACTGATTTCATGCACATTTCTATGATAGTACCTCATTCTGCCATATTTATTTCCTTCTGTACAGCGGCTTTTTGTTCGAAGGTTTACTGGATATGTTTCTGACTTGTCATGTGACTTTGTCGTCAGACAGCACCAAACGTTTTTGACCACTCTACGTGAAACCGAAAAATACACAATTTGGCAGGAGCACTTACTTTAAAGTCGGTTTATGTTGCTATAAAAACATGTACATAGCGTGAATTCTTTAACATATGTCTACCCTAATTTGTTCCTCTTCGTCAGCCAGATGAATACTTATATTTACTCGTCATTCTTTTCTGTCAACAAGCACATGAAATTAATCACTCTAAGTTAATCACACTTCATCAAGCTGTGCCGTGTTATCGATTTGTGAGATACCAAAATTCAGGTCTTCATTATTTACAAATGACATTACCAGCTGAGTTTCACCTTTATTTAACTTAAAAGCTGGAATGGATCAACTAGCTCATAGGAATAATAAACCAAGAAATCAATATTCTCTGCCATATAAACACTAAAAAGAGGAATTTAATTATTCCTCTTCGTAGTGCTCGATCTCAGCACCATTAAATTTCAAAGTCAGCAGTACCTCATTTTTAATAGCGCTGCATGGTTTTCCTGTCCCTCCAAAAACTTTCAAGACAGACACAAGCTATACAACTATTCCTTCTTTACTTGCAAAAGCGTTAAAATACTCTTGAACTGCCCTAGAGATTTCCAGGCTACTATCTCTTCGGATTTCTGAATCAACAGCACCTAATCTTGCGTGTTCAGAAGGACTGATATGACTTATACTTCACATATGACCATCTTCGTGCAACAATTCTTCAACAACGATCCTATAATCAAAATCCTTGCTATCGGAAGAACTTCCACTTTGCGCTCGCATCGAAGGTAAACACTGAAACTGTTTCAGCTGCCTGTCAAGACACATGTCACATAAACGCTGTGCCTCGAACCGGCCTTTATGCGTGTCTTAAAGAAAAGTAGAAACATCATTCACCCTTAAAAGCAGTTTGCAATCGGATTTCCTATGGAATACGAATTTTTAATTCTCTCTGTCTCGAGATCTGGCACGTACGTACATTTCAATTGTTGTCCATTGTTAAGCCGCTAACTACGTCCCACGGGCGCATTGAAGACAACACCTTGTTCTAAGCCCAGATATCACATATGTGCCAACCAAATGTTCCGTTATTCGACCCCTGTCCTACTGCACTCTGTTCTGATTCATTAAACAACATTCCATAGTTTAAGGTTAAACATGGCGTCTCCATTTCGCTCCTACTTTTCTTCCTCTATAAATCAATTTTCTTCGTCTTTTAACTTTAAAACAAATCTTCAGGTATCAAAATCTGTTGACTCTAGTCGATCCCATACTGAGAAACTATCTAGTTTAACTACTCAAGTGGGATGCAATGGTTACAAAGTCCAACATCACATATTGGTTCTCATTACTTTGCGCACCACCTGAGTGTAGATGACTACCACCGCTACACAGAAGATGCCCGGGCTAACTACCATCTTGCCTTTGTTAAACGTTCTAACTGCCACTGTCATGTCCATGCAAACATTCGAACTGTTTCAAGAATCTGACATAATTGTCATAAGTATCTCAGATTGTTGACATTCACTTGCAATAGATTTTGAAAGGTAATATTATCTTGATACGATCGTCAAACACCTCAGTGACTATTTCCACTTCCACGTACTTAAGCTTCTTCCACCAGCACTCACAATAACCTTCCATTGCGCTATGGTTCTAATGATATCGTTTACCGTTCCACGTTTCAAGTAACAATTACCATGGAATGCCTCCAGAGCAACATTTATAAAGACATTTTTACCAAATTGTTTAATATCCGTGCAGGTATGTCAAATTTCATTTTCCCCCGAATTGCATCCCCTTTTAGATATCCCACTATGAAACAAGCCTGTTCCTGCACTGGCCAAGCTATCAGTAACGCACTCATAAACTCTTGTACAAACAGTTTTGTCTGCGTTGTCCCTTGTGAATCAAAAGGATTGCACTGATGACATCTATTACATGCAGCTTCTGCCAAGGCAACCAGTGAATACTGTATCGTCTGTGGCAACAGACTCCAAGTTTCTTGGGGAGTTTTAACCAATTTTCCAGCCAAACTACTATCATGCGACAGCTATACGCTTCCATACGATGTGTGCTTTCAACTCAGTGCCCAGCATACATTTCGTCTCGATTATATAGTTACTAAAACTAGTACACTGCTCTTGAATAATGTTAGCACTTATACTAGATAACTTTTTACACACATTTTCACTGAGTGTTGCTTGATTTATCTCTGGCTGTTCAGTGAAGGTGTGACAAGCATTTTCATTCAGTTCCAACTTCCTGTCGAAGTTTACCTTCGATCCTTGTGCATATGCTTCACAAAATGTATCACTGAATTAACGTCTGAATTTAAATTAGAAGTAACAACATTTAAATTCTGAATTTACATGTTCCTCGTGTTGTACTCTGCAGTTGGCAATTTTTTTTTTCAGTGTCATGTTTCCCTTCCGATTTAAACGTAGAGATTTCAGCTGAAGTTGCATCGTAATTTTTCAATTATCATCATTGAAAGCATCCACTTCTAATCTGTAACTGCTAAGGACATCCATTAATGACAATATAAAAACATGTTACCCATCACTTTTCACATCAGAAGACAGTCTCTCGATTATTCGAGTGTCAGTAGTACAAGAAGGTGCTGATTCACTCACCTCGAGTGCAGCTGATTCTGTTATAACATGAGCTACCAATCTCACACTAGAAAGCTCTGCAGCAGTGTTTTCATCATCTTGAATACATACCGGTATACCGCTTTAAGGCCATCCCTGACTATGTACAACAAAGAATATACACAAAAAGATAATGAGTATAGCCCTACTTACTGGCGCAGTGGAACGTCAGGATGTAGTAGAATGCAATAAGCCTTGTTCATCTGAACTAATCCCATCTAACTCAGTAACTATTTCGACCATTCAAAATACAGCTTTTGTGCAGCAATGAAATAAACTTTCTACGTGATTGTACACGGTTTTACATTTCAGCATCAGATAAACTACAAATTCAGCAGACTGTGCTACTGATGTTGGACCACCTTCAGCGATGTGATACGTTCTCAGCCAATCCCCATTATGATACGCCTCAAATAATGGGATACTTCTCCTACTTGAAACTTTTCTCAACCTGTGACATCAGTCATGTCTCTCTTCATAACAACTATAATTAATATATTGTTAACTCCAACGGTAACTAACGCTCATACTCACATGGAGCAACTATTACGAGAATTTTCACATGCATATTTCTTATTCAAACAGTATTTTGCCTGACGGGGATATTTAGTGTGTCCCCATTTCAGCGAGAGGGTGTCTCTCCACTTAAACTGCATCTTTTGTTTTAGTTTCGCTACAGGTACCAGCCTTCTGTAACAATCGAGACGCCACTTTTGCCTCTCACCATGACAGTTTAGCGGCCTTGTTCCTAACGCTGGCGTGACAGTTTAGTGGCCTTGTTCCTAACGCTGGCGTTCCTCATCTCGTTGCATAACAATGGCCAACCATGTTTGCCCCGCACTTTTCTGAATTATGACCTTTTACTAGACTGAAACTACATTAGCAATCACAGAAACGTTAGGTTTCGATGCAGGTTACATCACTAAACATCAAATTTCCTGCAGCGTACTATACAATATATTGTACAATGATTTATGCTTTCCCCCAGCTTAATGGATTACATAATATTACGTTCTGAAATTAGTGTGGATAGCAAATTGTTACTGCCATGTCTCAATTCTGTGAGAGTATCACCCATACGAATTCGAGTACTGTCCAACGCACAATTCTGTTCAAAGTTTCAACTTACTAGAGTGAACTGGCTCAGCCAAAGAACGCTCTCTGCAACGAAACATAGGTATTATATCAAATATTGTTAAGAAATTGTTGTAGAAGTGCATAGTCCATGTTTTGATTGCAGAAGTATACGTATTTGAAACATAGACAATAAACAAAATAACAAAATAATCGATGACATTGAAACGCGGTGCTATAGAAGGTTACACAAAGTGAGATGAGCCAACCCATTGAAAATACCCCTTTAAGCCCCTCCCTGACTATATAACAGTTGAAAATCAATGGACGTCTCTTGTAAACTGTAGCATTAGCATTTAATTCTCAAAAACATTAATTTTTCTGATAATAAATACTTATTATTTGCAGAAGGCCGTTACTGATGACAATATATCTCCTGATCAAAAAATGATGTAACTGTGTTTGTCAGGAGTGCCTCAACTACAATGCGATTTCGTAAATCTCTGCTTAACATTTGAAGTCGAGACTTGATAACAACCTGTTTTGAATGCCAAAGTAAATAACAACACCTTATTGAAGAAAGATGAAAACGTGCTTACATTTGGATCAGCAATACAAACTACACTCCTGGAAATGGAAAAAAGAACACATTGACACCGGTGTGTCAGACCCACCATACTTGCTCCGGACACTGCGAGAGGGCTGTACAAGCAATGATCACACGCACGGCACAACGGACACACCAGGAACCGCGGTGTTGGCCGTCCAATGGCGCTAGCTGCGCAGCATTTGTGCACCGCCGCCGTCAGTGTCAGCCAGTTTGCCGTGGCATACGGAGCTCCATCGCAGTCTTTAACACTGGTAGCATGCCGCGACAGCATGGACGTGAACCGTATGTGCAGTTGACGGACTTTGAGCGAGGGCGTATAGTGGGCATGCGGGAGGCCGGGTGGACGTACCGCCGAATTGCTCAACACGTGGGGCGTGAGGTCTCCACAGTACATCGATGTTGTCGCCAGTGGTCGGCGGAAGGTGCACGTGCCCGTCGACCTGGGACCGGACCGCAGCGACGCACGGATGCACGCCAAGACCGTAGGATCCTACGCAGTGCCATAGGGGACCGCACCGCCACTTCCCAGCAAATTAGGGAGACTGTTGCTCCTGGGGTATCGGCGAGGACCATTCGCAACCGTCTCCATGAAGCTGGGCTACGGTCCCGCACACCGTTAGGCCGTCTTCCGCTCACGCCCCAACATCGTGCAGCCCGCCTCCAGTGGTGTCGCGACAGGCGTGAATGGAGGGACGAATGGAGACGTGTCGTCTTCAGCGATGAGAGTCGCTTGTGCCTTGGGGCCAATGATGGTCGTATGCGTGTTTGGCGCTGTGCAGGTGAGCGCCATAATCAGGACTGCATACGACCGAGGCACACAGGGCCAACACCCGGCATCATGGTGTGGGGAGCGATCTCCTACACTGGCCGTACACCTCTGGTGATCGTCGAGGGGACACTGAATAGTGCACGGTACATCCAAACCGTCATCGAACCCATCGTTCCACCATTCCTAGACCGGCAAGGGATCTTGCTGTTCCAACAGGACAATGCACATCCGCATGTATCCCGTGCCACCCAACTTGCTCTAGAAGGTGTAAGTCAACTACCCTGGCCAGCAAGATCTCCGGATCTGTCCCCATTGAGCATGTTTGGGACTGGATGAATCGTCGTCTCACGCGGTTTGCACGTCTAGCACGAACGCTGGTCCAACTGAGGCGCCAGGTGGAAATGGCATGGCAAGCCGTTCCACAGGACTACATCCAGCATCTCTACAATCGTCTCCGTGGGAGAATAACAGCCTGCATTGCTGCGAAAAGTGGATGTACACTGTACTAGTGCCGACATTGTGCATGCTCTGTTGCCTGTGTCTATGTGCCTGTGGTTCTGTCAGTGTGATCATGTGATGTATCTGACCCCAGGAATGTGTCAATAAAGTTTCCCCTTCCTGGGACAATGAATTCACGGTGTTCTTATTTCAATTTCCAGAAGTGTATAATACCATCATTACTTCAGCCATTGTTCTGATATTCAACACTTCGGTTCATAGAACGGTACCTTATTCACTATATGTCTCCAGAAATACATTGTACAGAAATTGTAAATGGACAGTGGACAAACTGAGGGGAGAACTGGATATACGAGTGTTTAAAGTTGACAGAGGATGAAAAATGTTTAAAGCATTCAGTTACAGTGAACTTAAAAACAGTACCTAAATATGAACTCATTATTTTCTCAAGCAAGTGCATACAGGGTGCCTCAAACCTTTAGGGTCAAATTGAAACAGTTGATATTGGGTCCATAACCAATGAGATAGGGAACCAATAATCTGAAACTATAATTGTGGCGTTGTATACATTCACAGCGTACACCGTATAACACCAACGTAGCTCATAATAATTGTTCAAAGTGACGACCATCAATCTCGATGCATACATGGAAATGGCGCTTGACGTTCTGCTGCACTATCTCAAAGATCGCTGGTGTCTGTTGTACCAGGAGACAGGCAAATCAGCCAGTAGTAAGCAAGTCTTCACTGTTTCTACGGGGATTTCCACCACATCTTTACGTAACCCCAGAGGAAAAAGTCTGGAGATGTGAGATCCGGCGATCGGGCTGGCCATGGGTCAGGACCCCCGCTTCCGATCGGGAACGTGGTGTTCAGGTGAACGCGGACATTATCATCGAAATGGGCTGGTGCATCGTCGTGTTGGAACGACATCCACTCGCGGACACCAAATACAGTCTGCAAGAAATGTGGCAGTACATCTCTCATGAACTCGAGGTAAAGTGGACTAGTGAAACGAGGAGGCAGCAAATAAGGTACTATTGCACATAAGTTGACAGAGGATCGTTGCTGCCGGTCACCGTTGTGAGTGACGTTGGGATTGTTCTCACTCTAGACATGGCTGTTGTGGCTGACTAAGCCCCGTCCTTGAATAACAGAAGCTGTGTGAAGTTCGGCACTACAGCAATGCGGTGGATAATCCGTTGACATAAGTGGATCGGTATTCAATTCCATTGGTCCCAGTGTTTGCACACATTATTTATGATAAGGGGTGTAATACCTATTTCACTAGTACTCTTCTCTCTGTTTCCTTCGAAGTGTGAGTTTCATTGGCAAGTTGACGGGCGCTTATTGCTGGGTGGTCGGCCACACTATCCAACACCATCTCCTCATAGTCTGGTGTTGGAACATGTCTTTGACGGAAACCTTGGCCGGCTCACCGTAGCGTGAATGACCTCGTCCCTTGTAAGATGGTATCCACGGAGATAAGCATCTTCCAGTTATAATGACGCATTTTGGGAAAGCTTTCTCTGTACATTCGTGCTGCTCTACGGGTACTACATCCTGCCGCACCGCACATTAACTGCATGCCTGCCAATTCACGTAGCGAGTAATGCTCCATCTTTGACCGTGCGTCACAACAGACCTTACCTCGGATACATCCTAAACTGTCTGATGCAACATACAAGTGACACCAGGGATAATGCTGTGCGTGTGGCACAAGTTAATGCACCGATGCGATTCATACGGGCGTCACATGAGACACGTGCTTTTAGCTAAGTTATGTACAGTATGTCTTTTTTGTGGTCAGGAGCGTATGACGTTTATCACACGCTGCCTGTCCCTGTGTACAACAGACACGCGGGATCTCTGTGAGAGTGGGGTAGAACTGCATGCGCTATTGCAGTACATGCGCTGAGACTGGCGGTGGTAGTTCTGAACATTACTATGAGCTCCATTGTTGCTATGCACTGTACGCTGAGTTTGTCTGTAACACAATAAATATCCATTTCTCGTTCCCTGTCTCAATATAATCGCTTGTGGACCCACTATAGCCTGTTTCAATGTGAGCCAAAAAATTTTAGTTAGCTACATAAAAGAATTTCTATCTTCAGACATTTTGCCGTGCAGTTTGTGACTGGAGCTTTCTTAAATGGATATTTATTTCTATGTTTCGTTATTATAGATAGAAAAAATATGTGTGTGTGTGTGTGTGTGTGTGTGTGTCTTATCAGGTTCAAATGGTTCAATTGGCTCTGAGCACTATGGGACTTAAATTCTGAGGTCATCAGTCCCCTAGAACTTAGAACTACCTAAACCTAACTAACCTAAGGACATCGCGCACATCCATTCCCGAGGCAGGATTCGAACCTGCGACCGTAGCGGTCACGCGGCTCCAGACTGTAGCGTCTAGAACCGCTCGGCCATCCCTGCCGGCTCTTATCATGGAGATATGCATCTTACACATTAACGCTCTTTCTTTATGACAATAGGAAATTTCTCCGGGACCTGTCAAAACGGAGTTTGCCTCAAACTTCAAACCATTCAATCCGGAAATGTTGAAGCTGATACCCCTCCATGAGTCGGAGGACGTAGCGGAGATTGTCGTCTGCATGCTGTCTCAGAATCCGCGAGTCCAGGTAAGCCCGTACTGATTAATTCTAAAATTTCATCAGAGCTTGCAATGTGTTCCATTTTATATGCTCCGCATTTCCCAAATATCGTGATCTAATCTTTTTTCCTTATTTCTATTATTCTGAATTGAACATCATTTGTTCGAAATACATCTTTTAAAATGAACTTTCTGGAGTACCGACAAATGATTCAGCGTACTGATCAGTACATTTTCACGCCTGTACGCAGGCTTCCGCGCTCTCTTCCACAGCTGACTGTAGTACCTAGTGGCAAAACAAACGTACAAACAAGTAAAGAATCATTTTAAATAGCCAGTCTTTGTACCAGTTTGATCTGTACTCTGTTTTTTCCTGACCTCTGCAAATCTTCCCAGCTGTAACTGTTACACCGAACGTCTTTTCAATGTGTTTTCCATATGCTAGTCTCTGTCTGTCCTGCATATTTATCCCTGCACTTGCTGCTCCCAGCACGAAGTTAACCGTGTAAGTTCCCCACTATGAAATTTAGTCAAAATTTATCTCCCACTCTACAAAAGGTCTACGTATAACCAGAACTGTGTACCCAGAAGATATTATCCAAATGTTACTCGTATGCTAACCTCTATGTTTAAACTTCTTTCTCGAAATGATGGCCTCCTTCTTAATGAGCAGCTACAATTACATAATAAAAGCTTCGTCAACGGTATAAAGCCGTTCCTTGATGTTTGATTTCATGTTCCCTCAAACAGTTACCGAAATCTTTCTTGAAAGTTGATTCATAACTGTTTGTTCATTAAATGGTTTATGTTAACCACATTTCATGTTATACCGTTTTTCTATTCGCTAAGTTATTCAGCTCCTTTTTTAATTATGTAATGGCGTTTTCAGCCTTTAAACTGTACTTCTAAGCTATCATGTAGACAAATTGTTACCATAGCTGATGCTATCAGATAAAATATTGCCTCTTGCTTCATGTATTACATATTTCACCTGTCTATATTTGGAATGTTAAGTAGCCGGTTTGTATTTGCAACTACTAGATGGTACTTTTGGTATACGTTTACCTGCCCGCAATTGCTAACACGGGCGCCTCAGTCCAATGCTACCGCAGCTTGACATGTGGTGCAGCCCTTAGTGGCTTGCCTCTATGTTTTCTACTTTAATACTTTGTCACTATAGCGGTATCGCTTCATATTTATTTTATACGTGACATGCCAGTTTTAAATGTTTTACTTCTGATGAAGGCATTCTTAGAAGTTGCCGAAACCTAGGTCAAAAAGACTTAATTTTCTTCATCGAGAGCTGCACTGTTTTAATTTTACCTTGTAACGGTCGCTGAAATCGCAGTCATCTTTAAAGGTCTAGATCTCTATTTTTTAAATAAAATTGCTAAACAATATTCAAACGGTTGCATACCATGTGGTGCAATATGATAATGCGTAGTGTAAACCTTCTTTAAACAGTGGGATGGAGAGAGTACATACTCCTATGAAATGATATACACAAACAACTACAGGATATACGTATTTTGAATGCATATATTTATCAGGAACACTATCAAATCGATACTCAAATTCCATACTTGGGCAAGCATGTTCTTTGATCTGATTTTATGGCAGTACGGATCAGCTTCTTCACCTCTTCCAGGTTCTGTGAGAGTGGTGGTAGATAAGCGTTGTCTTTAACGAAACAACTCTGGAGAAAGTGGCACGTGGACGAGTTCGAATGGAGCAGAATGAGTAGTACCCAGGAAATGGGTCTGTTGTATCGTGCCATAGTGGTTCATGTGAGGCACATTGCTAAGACAATGATTGAAATTACTCATGTTGAGAGACGAGAAATAGTGATTTGTTTCATTAGTCTATAGTCAAAATCACATAAATACTTTTTTTTAAAATTTTTGAGAAGCGATTTCGACAGGCTTTGCTGTCATCTACTGCTCTTCAGAAATGTTCGTTGCAAAACTTCTTCTTTGTGAATTGGAACCTCATGTCAAGCTGCCAAATTAGTTGATAAAATGTAGCATATTAATGAAAGATTTGTCAGAAGCAAAACGGTTACAATCAAAAAGCACCTTGTGCACATTGCCATGTCTGTATATGTAGCATTTTGCTAAGGCAGTGACGCGTATGTGAGGTAATGGATAGAAGAGGGGTCGTACACAGTGATAAGTGGACAACGGACCATACAGTATGACTACAGCACAGGATGACCGACATCTAATCCGCCTAACCATAGACAGAACAGATTCATCCCCAGTGTTGGCACAATGTTGGAACACTGTAACGGGTGTGGACACGTTTGCAACAAACTTTCGACACCGTTGCTGGGTGCTAGAGAAGTGGCTCCTGTGCTTAGGACTGCAATAGGACACGTACCTGTTAGAGGCTACCGTTGTGAATGCAACTGTGCAGACTGCATTATTGAGAGGCACAGCAAGCAGACGGCATACGTCATGACTTGGGCAACCATCGGCTATAGCATGTGATTTCAACTCCGATGTACTCAGGACAACCTCAATAGCAATCGTTTCATCAGGAAGATTTTAGATCCCGAGACACTGACCCTCCTACAGGATGCTCCAGATGCCATATTTCAACAGGACAACACCCAGCCACACATGGAAGGAACGTGCAAGCCTTTTTCGATTAACGATGAGAACCACTGCTTCTCTGGCCTTCACATTTTCCTGATATCTCGCTCATCGAACATGTTTGAGATACAGTCTGGCAATGTGTTCTAGAGCACCGTATACAGGTCATGTTTGATCCCCTGCTATGACGCCTAGGGGTTTGCAGCACATGGTTGCTTAATTTTGTACTGAATTCTGGCGGTCAGAGTACATGTACCGTTCCGTAATCCTAATAATTTGTGCATTGCCATATCCCTAATCTCTGGAACAAATTTCGTTGTAATGACCTGTGTTCTTCTTCATGGAATGGAGTGTGGGTAATCGGTAAACAAAGATTAAACTATAAGAAAAAATAGAAATGACCCCTAAGAACACGCATGCAAGTGCACAAACACACACAAATGCGCGCGTGAGCACACACACACACACACACACACACACACACACACACACACAGGCACAGACAAAACTTCGAAAACCGCACTTGTTGTTGGATTGAAAACGTAATTCAAAAACGAAACAAAAAATAGGGGAATTAATTAAAAGAATACTGCACAGATTTAGCTAATCACTAAAATAAAATGCATGAGCCAGCCACTCTGCAATACACTAAAATCTTCAACCTAAAAGCTTAGGCTGGAGTCCAGACACTTGATGTATCTTTAAAACCTTCATAATACTTGGCATCAGCTAAAGCAGAGAGCTGATCCCCACCGAAGTCTCATCACAATATAAAATGCATTCAGTGAAAACGTGGCGCATAGTGATTTGACAATACGAGAACAACAGATTGGTGCGTTCCCTTGCCGGAGTCTGAAGTCATGTGTTAAAACGACAGTGCTCTTCTCGGAGACGGGTCAGGGACATGTCACCCCGCCATAGTGACTTGGCCTGAAGTATGCCACGGAGTGGTAGTTGGCTTCACAAACCGAAGTCTCTCACTACCAGACACTCTTCCTCACTCCCCCCCCCCCCCCCCCTCCCCAACCGCCTGGACCTTCAAAATAACATCGAAGTGACAGCCTGTTGTGTCACATCATTTTCCCTGCATGCCTCCTTGGCGGTTTGATCTACCTGTTCTTTTCCCCGAATTTCCACAGGCCCCTGAACCCATTAGAATGATACCTGCCTCCCGCGTCAGTGAACGAAGTACAGTTGGTAATGTATTAGATGCACCAGCTTCTCAGCTATGCGCATGTGCGCTGTGATCGTAGGACACTAAGAGCATGGGAGCAGAAGACGAAACATCTGCTCGAGTGCCTTCAGTATCTAATGGAGCTTGCGTAATCACATGGAAGGCAAGTACTGAAGCAATTAGGGAACAAAACTAGATAGCCAAGGGAAATCCCTTATTTCGAACTACCAGTATATGCAACTCTAAAGCTGTGTTGTCTATCTAATGTGTTAAAAAAGAAAGCAGAGGCTAAAAACTCAAATGTGGAGTGTTACAGTTTTCTTAAAAAGTAGTGTATATCTATTATTAATGGTATAACTATACCACTGTTGATGCCATCATTTATAATTTTTCCCTGCTATATATATTTATCGTCATGTTATGAATTTGACACAATATACTTAGGAAACCATTTTCTTAGAAAACTAAGTGTGATTTGCAAAAAGAAAGAGAATGGGTAAAACTATTCTTACAATTAGATTTAATTACTCAAATGTTAAAAACTAAAAGTTTTTAAAAGAAAGTAAGCATACATTTTACCACCCCTTGCCAGAAGGTGACGAGTTCTCAGTATTAGGAAGGAGAGACAAATAGATTAAAATTTCTTCTCTCATCTCCAATATTTCTAAAACTTGAACCGAGACGAAACGCAAAAGATACACTAATTTACTGATCCCCTGTTCTGAAAAATAGCTTTTTAGAGATATACAGTAAGTAAAGTGGAGGCACATTTGAAACGTCCCCTTAGATAAATTAATGAATTACTGTGCTGATAAACCTCTTACGTTATTTTATTTTCAAACAGCTGAGCAAAACTGAACGTACTCAGGCATTACTTTCTTTACTTATTCTGATCAACAGTAAACTGACACACAACATGTTTAGCGCAACGCAATCTGACTTTCAAAAATCAATACAAAAGAATGGCCCTGACTAACAATAACCTATACCATTCATGAATCACTTACCTCACTAAAATCTTCGTTACTTGAACTATTGCAATACAGCGAGCGCCACTACTGCCAGCTAAATAAAAGATTCTAACTACTGGAGTCACTAACTACCCCCAACTGCGCAACGCTACGCGCTGTTAATAGCCAAATGCCCAACACTACAATAGCAAATTCCAACAATGCAAACCAGCGACAGACTGCACACAGCACAGTCAGCGATTTTCATACAGAGCGCTACGTGACGTTACCAACATAAAAATCTAAACAGCTTACTTACACATCTTTGCTTCAAATCCAACAGTGTGACAGCAGCACACCTATACACTGCAGTTATTCAGCACGCCTACACTCACCCACACACAAAGTAATTCTTACTAGAAAATCGAGAACAATGGTAAATTCTCACACGAAATTGCTGTTATGATATCACTATTAACCCTGATTATTAAAAAAATTGACATAAAAATGATTCAATTTCACACACTAAATAACACAAATGCCTCCTTCCGTGCGTTATCCACTAATATGTCCGTACTCACCTGTCACCTACAGAATAGTTAGTGTTCTATCAGCACAAAGCTGCTAACCACTTTCGCTATCGTGTGTGTGTGTGGAGGGGGAGGGGCAGAGGGAATGGGGAGGGTGTATTAGCCACCAAAGACGGGAATGGTACTTACCTGCCAACGTAACTCTCTCTTAACATGCTATGTGTCATCTTTTATGACAGCTAAACAACTCTGCCTTTCTACTTACACTAAGCTATTGACAAAACTGCAGCTGCAGACAATCAGCTACTGGCCGCTCATAGAAAAATTTACGTTCCCTTGCTTTGTGGAACAAGAGTATGAGATTGACTGAGTTGCTCAAGTAAAAGTAATACAATACAGAAAAGAAACAACACACTTCCTTTCGAGAGGACCGTGGCATAGGAAAATTAACAGAAAGATATATGTCAGGTGGATTTGGTAGATCTATGTTAAAGCACGCCAAAAGCAACAGCTACAATAAAACCACTGACTCGTTGCTATTTGTCCGTGCTGAAGAATTCCACAATTATCGAAGCCTTAGTAGTTCCTGCGTTATTCTAGAATGATGATCTCTACTTATCATTCAGTTTAGCAGCAATTGAATCACTATTGATTAGTATCATTCTTGGGTTTAAAGGATTTTAAAAATTTTGAAACATTTTGTCGAAATCTCATGCTGTTCAATGATATTCGCTTCCTTTATTCTTTATCTTGAAACGAGAACATCATACACCGAGTGAGGTGGCTCAGTGGTTAGACACTGGACTCGCATTCGGGAGGACGACGATTCAATCCCGCGTCCGGCCACCCTGATTTAGGTTTTCCGTGATTTCCCTAAATTACTCCAGGCAAATGTCGGGATGGTTCCTCTGAAAGGGAACGGCCGACTTTCTTCCCCATCCTTCCCTACTCCGATGAGACCGATGACCACGCTGTCTGGTCTCCTTCCCGAAACAACCAACCAACCAACCGAGAACATCATAGCTTGAACTTATTTGTAGTCGCTGTACAGGAAGATGACAGATATAGTGAAGAATAAGACTCATAATTACGAATTGTTCCAATGCTTTAGTTTTGAATGATTTGGCGTTTCCCCCTAGTTATAAGACGAATGATAGTACTGAAAACCCACTTCCTCCAATTGGGAACCTCTTTGCCCCAAATTGCTGTGATTTAGCCCAAAAGAACCAAGTGATACAACAGCCCGCCCAGCCCTCTTGGGCAGCAAATCAAGGATGGAAAACAAAAGGTCTGCATATCATCGTTCACCTCGACTTAGCAGAGGGACTGCAATCCATCCCTCTTTGGCGACAGTTCCGAATGAAGATTCCCATTGTGACCGTCTGGTTTGTTGCGATCACTTCCATTAGCAAACGCACATGGGCGCTCATATGTTAATTCCTAGGGGGTAGCTAGACCTGGAGATACGGAGTATTTTTAATATTTTGGAAGGCGAATGGCGACTTTTACTTAGCCATAAAATAGTTCCAGCTTCGACCCAGTTAAAAACCTACGTACAATCGACATTTAAATCATTTTTTTAAAGAAAAACCTCTGACTGTACCGTATTTTCCCCTTTCTCTGAGACCTAGGAGGGGAGACAGAAGGGTGTGGCCCAGCATGGGCGCCCTTGCATAGCCCCGAACTGTTGCCAAAAGTGATAGTCGAATTCCTACTATATTCTCAGAATTCATTGTGAGGATATTCCTTCAAATGTTTTAGTCATTTCAAAAGATGTTGACGGACCGGATTCGCGTTCCTGCAACGTCTCAACTGTATGTTTGTTTTTATCCAGTCAGGAGTTGTGACATCGATAGGAATCGCTATTTCCTCTTCTTATATCAATGTTTTTTTGTTTCCTGTAGCTTCAGAAGCGTTCCAGACACAAAAGATACTAAATGCCGTATCGGTTTGTACGCAGGGTGAACATTAATAAAACTGAAAAATTGCACGGACTGGAAATGGAGGAAAATTGTTCGTATGAGCCTGTATCCGGAAATGGACGGTGTACGTGCAGCAACAACAAATCGTCCCGGAACACACTACAGAGCTGCATCGCATCCAGATGTCCAGATTTGACTCCATAGGATATAATGCAAGCGTTCACGCGTCGCAACATGGATAGCCGTACTCTTCCGCACGTTCCGACCTTTCTCCGTATAGTGTCACAAGCGTTGTGAACGCGCTGTTGAAAGGTATACATACCAGGAACTGATTTAACATACACAACACTATTCAGATGCCCCAGCGATTAAAAAAATCCTGGAGATTTAAGTCCGATTATCTAGCAGGCCGCGTTACAGGGCCTCAGCGTCCTATCCAATGTCCGTGGAAGATATTTTTGACGTGTTGGTGAACTGTAATGCGCAAGTGGGGTAGTGCTCTGTCATACAGAAACCACATAAAGTGCCGTTTTACCAAAAGCACATTCTCAAACAACGCAATCAGCGTATTCCGCAGGAAGTCTAGGTACGTTCCTCCTCCGATGGCTTGTGGAGTAATAACCGAGCCAAGTATGTGGCCGCCAAGAATCCCTGCCCCCCCCCCTCCCCCACATCGATGCTGAACCGATGCTGATGAGACCCCTCAACCATAGTCTGCAGCCCACAGATGACGATTATACAGACTGGGTTTTGGGTTGTTTGGGGGAGGAGACCAGACAGCGAGGTCATCGGTCTCATCGGATTAGGGAAGGACGGGGAAGGAAGTCGGCCGTGCCCTTTCAAAGGAACCATCCCGGCATTTGCCTGGAGCGATTTAGGGAAATCACGGAAAACCTAAATCAGGATGGCCGGACGCGGGATTGAACCGTTGTCCTCCCGAATGCGAGTCCAGTGTGCTAACCACCGAGCCACTTCGCTCGGTATACAGACTGATGATGCCAGTTGTAAGGTTCGCTTCGTCGGTATAGAGAACTCATGACAGGAATTCAATAATTTTCATGTTCTGGTGCAAAAATCGTCTGCAGAATCCTTCCCATAGAGGAAAATGCGCTAGTGATATTCCTTGCACTCGTCGCAGTTGATGGTGTCAGTAGCAGTTTTCATGCAGCACACACATAATCGTACTTTGGCTTGCACCATGTTGGCGCCGGTCGTTGTGGCCGAGTGGTTCTGGGCGCACTCTGGTACCGCGCGACCGCTACGGTCGCAGGTTCTAATCCTGCCCCGAGCATGGATGTGTGTGATGTCGTTAGGTTAGTTAGGTTTAAGTAGTTCTAGGTTCTAAGGGACTGATCACCTCAGACGTTAAGTCCCATAGTGCTCAGAGCCATTTGAACCATCTGAACACCATGTTAGCTGTCCACTTGCCTGGATCTTGTGCTAGGATATCCTGTAAAACCTTGTCCTCTAAATATGGTGTACGCACAGTCCGGCGCCTACCTGCACGTTCGTCTATCTCGAGGGACCCATGACCTCACAAACGCCCAAAAAGTGCTCGAAATGTCATGTGATGTGCTTGATGTCTGTGAAGGTACTTGTTTTAGTACAGCTGTCCAGCCTCTCAACCGTTTCTTTCGGCTTGGACGTCCACAGACACCATCTCGGCTAGTTCCAGAAACGAATACCTGACCATCCCGCTGCTTAAATACGATGCGTCAGTCACACAGTCTGCAACACTCAAGGGACACACGGCACGTACTCACAGGAACTTTCATTCGTCAGCGCCACCTACATCTACATCTACATCTACATGACTACTCTGCAATTCACATTTAAGTGCTTGGCAGAGGGTTCATCGAACCACAATCATACTATCTCTCTACTATTCCACTCCAGAACAGCGAGCGGGAAAAACGAACACCTAAACCTTTCTGTTCGAGCTCTGATTTCTCTTATTTTATTTTGATGATCATTCCTACCTATGTAGGTTGGGCTCAACAAAATATTTTCGCATTCGGCAGAGAAAGTTGCTGACTGAAATTTCGTAAAAAGGTCTCGCCGCGACGAAAAACGTCTATGCTGCAATGACTTCCATCCCAACTCGTGTATCATATCTGCCACACTCTCTCCCCTATAACGTGATAATACAAAACGAGCTGCCCTTTTTTGCACCCTTTCGATGTCCTCCGTCAATCCCACCTGGTAAGGATCACAATATTCTAACAGAGGACGAACGAGTGTAGTGTAAGCTGTCTCTTTAGTGGACTTGTTGCATCTTCTAAGTGTCCTGCCAATGAAACGCAACCTTTGGCTCGCCTTCCCCACAATATTATCTATGTGGTCTTTCCAACTGAAGTTGTTCGTAATTTTAACACCCAGGTACTTAGTTGAATTGACAGCCTTGAGAATTGTACTATTTATCGAGTAATCGAATTCCAACGGATTTCTTTTGGAACTCATGTGGGTCATCTCACACTTTTCGTTATTTAGCGTCAACTGCCACCTGACACACCATACAGCAATCTTTTCTAAATCGCTTTGCAGCTGATACTGGTCTTCGGATGACCTTACTAGACGGTAAATTACAGCATCATCTGCGAACAGTCTAAGAGAACTGCTCAGATTGTCACCTAGGTCATTTATATAGATCAGGAACAGTAGAGGTCCCAGGACGCTTCCCTGGGGAACACCTGATATTGCCTACAATGGCAATGATACATTTCTGGACACATGTTCATAGGACCTTCTTCACTCCGTTTCCAGTCAGGAATACGTCCCTGCAATTTGTCTGTTTCATTACCATTGACCTTGTATAAATAAACGCACACTCTCGATCCCGAAACTGCGTTGAAGCCTGGGCAAAACGAACAGAAGATTATGTTCAGATCCTTTACTCCTTACGATCTATAAGCTTGGGGACCCAGGTTAAAGTGCAGCATGGTTGTTGAAAGATACATATCTAACATTCTTGCATTTTTACATGTACAATTCTTCTTTTCATGCTAACTGTTACATAAAAATATTGTTGTTGCAGGTTCATGATGTCATCATGCACCCTACGGCCAGTGCTCACTGAAGCTGCTACCAGTTTCATGAATAACGTCCAACACTTCCTTAACTTACACGGGATTCTCATCACTGGGTGACAGTGTTGCTGTGTGGATAAATTATTAGTTGAACATCAAACCAGAACTTTAGTCTGGATTATTTATATTCCAACTCCATGACTGAAAACTGTTAGATCGTTCGGGAGTCAACATTTATGAAGGCACAAATGAGAATATTCAAACGACGCAGCTGAGCTGTACCTGCAACCTCAATCAACCCTAAATGTATGCATTTTCAATGTAATATCTAATTGCCGAGTTTTACCTAAAATAAACAAACAAAAATAAAAAAGGATGTATTTCAGTTGTGCAACAGAATAGTCAGACTCTCATAATCCTCCTACATGGTTCACATATTGTTAGAAATTTTGACTTTTTAAAATAAGTTAGAAAATAACAGGCGGGGTCTAATTGTTTAAGTTGCCAACTAGCGATATGGTGGCAAGATACAAATCCTATACATATATAGGACTTTTTCCTATTTCCAAAATACATTATCAGAATGTTGCACGTGAAAGTACTATAATACTTTCAACGTGTGTTTTACTATAGTACCTTGCAGAAGGAGCTTTCCCATACAGTGGTAAATGGGGAGAGACCTTCTCGAATCAACTGCAGTAGAACACACAGAAAAAGTAAACTTTGGAGACCATATGGCACTTCGTTCCGTATTCATCCCTAGAAATGCCATTTACAAAGTACATCTTCACAGAGTGTCTATGCGTGAGTTTTCTGTTTCTTTCAACTGTGTCACCTGTCATCCTTTCTAAAGTGAAAAACATGCATGGCTCTTCGCAGTACTCTCGACTCTTGGCTTTGGATGCGCCTACGCACGTTGCGGCCTTGGGTAAGCCACACGAAAAAATAAAATAAAATATCCGTGTCTCAAGCAGACTGTCCTTGTTCCAGTCCGACAGGCGGTGCTTTAAACACCGTCCTGAGTTCTATATAAGTCACGTTATTGATACATCTACTCCGCAGCACCCTGAGTTTTATATATGTCACGTTATTGATACATCTACACTGCAGCACAATCAAGGTGTTTCTATCATAATGTTCATGACAAATGACTCAGACACCATGCGCCAACTTCGAAGAAAAGCATCACTAAACACCACAGTTCGTTTAGATAGACAAGACAAGCAGCAAAGCTCAAAGCCTGCCTCAAAGTTTAAGAAAGCTATAATTCAGTTGCGTAACTACAAATACAAAGCATAGAATACACATTAATTCTTCAAAACAAATGCCACAGTTGTTTCTTTCAAGTGTCTTCAAGGTAGAAATTAACGCTACTTATACAATCCATTTAGTACAGTTATTAGAAGAATTAAACTTCATTAATGAAATATGCATTATAGAATAATAAGTTTTGAATTTATAACTGGAAGAACAGCGATCTTCTATCGTAAATTAACAAAAACAATCATCAGTCTAGATATCAAATGGTGTTTACTTTTCTGGTAACCAGTTTCACTCATAGACAGATCATCTTCATACCTTTCTGTACTTCCATTGGTGATACGTGGAGTCGCTGGCGTACGTGTTAAGAGGCACCTGGGCAAACTCATTTCATTGACATTGTGCTTTTAACAGGCACAGAGAGGGCATAGAAATTCAAAAACACAGAAACAACTTTAACAGAAAGGAAGAAGGATTGAAAATAGGCAAGTTGGGACCATCAGTGCTAAATAAAACCTACAGTGGCAATTCTTCCCTCTACAACCTCTATAAAATTCGTCAGTAAGACGATCTTAGTCAGCGGTCTGATGACGTAGCGAACCGTCTGTTGCGTGGACACATACAAACACTTCGGCGTGCTGAGCTTGTTTGAGGCCGTAACTTCCTTCCGAATCGTTAAAGCCTCTGATGATGTCTCCAGCGTTGAATGACGAAAGGTTAGACAAAGAATTGTCGCTTGGACGGAGGGCTAACGCCCATAAAGCAAATATCAGCAATAACGCAGATACCAGCCGCGTAATCCTGCATTCCATGAGTCTTATCGTTGTTTATAACATCGCTATTATTCCCGTGGCAGTATTCTTCCTCCACACAGAAGTCGCAGTTCGATGTTACATCCGCACGATTGCTCTGCATTTCACAATTAATTGCCCCGCAGAGGCTTCATCGAACCACCCTCAATATACTTCTCCACCGTTCCACTCTCGAACAGCACGCGGGAAAGCGAGAAGTTAAATCTTTCAGTGCTAGCTCTCATTTCCTTTATTTTATTAGAATGATCATTTCTCCCTGTGCTGGCAGACACCAAAAGAATTTTTTCACACTCTGCGGAGAAAGTTAGTGATTGCAATTTCATGAGAAAGAGCTGTCGCATCGATAGAAGCCTTTGTTCTAATGACTGCCACCTCAATTTGTGTATAATATCCGTGACACTCTGTCCCCTATTTCGAGCTAATGCCAAACTAGATGCTCTTCTTTAAACTATTTCGATGTTCTCCGTCAATTTTATCTAATGTGGATCCCACAACGAATGGCAGTGCTCCAGAAGAGAGCGGCCAAGCATTGTGCAAGCAGTCTCTTTAGTAGACTTTCCAAGTGTTCTGCCAATAAATCGCAGTCTTTGGTTTGGTTTCCCTACAACATTATCCATGTGATCGTTCCTACTTAAGGTAATTGTAATTAAAAACCCTATGTATTTACAGTTTTATGTTTTTTCATGTGACTGTAATTTAGTGAATGCCTTCACATTTTTCATTGTGGCCAATTTTCACTTTTCACGCCATAGAGATATCTTGCATAAATCTTTTTGCATTTCTGTTTGATGACTTACTTGTAGATGAGAGCATCACCTAAAAACAATCTGAGAGAATTACGCGGATTCTCTCCCAAATCGTTTGTGTAGATCAAGAATTGCAGAGGTCGTACAACACCTCCTCGGAGACGCCAGATTTTGATTTTCTCTTACTCGATGAATTTTCATCAGTTACCACGAACTGTGACCTTTCTGACAGGAAATCATGAAACCACTCACACAACTGAGACGATACTCCATGGGCATGCAATTTGATGAGAACGCACTTGTGAGCAATGGTGTCAAAATCTTTCTGGAAATCCAAACATATAGAATCAACATGTCGAGAGCACTCAGTACCTCGTGAAAATAAATACACTCCTGGAAATGGAAAAAAGAACACATTGACACCGGTGTGTCAGACCCACCATACTTGCTGCGGACACTGCGAGAGGGCTGTACAAGCAATGATCACACGCACGGCACAGCGGACACACCAGGAACCGCGGTGTTGGCCGTCAAATTGCGTTAGCTGCGCAGCATTTGTGCACCGCCGCCGTCAGTGTCAGCCAGTTTGCCGTGGCATACGGAGCTCCATCGCAGTCTTTAACACTGGTAGCATGCCGCGACAGCGTGGACGTGAACCGTATGTGCAGTTGACGGACTTTGAGCGAGGGCGTCTAGTGGGCATGCGGGAGGCCGGGTGGACGTACCGCCGAATTGCTCAACACGTGGGGCGTGAGGTCTCCACAGTACATCGATGTTGTCGCCAGTGGTCGGCGGAAGGTGCACGTGCCCGTCGACCTGGGACTGGACCGCAGCGACGCACGGATGCACGCCAAGACCGTAGGATCCTACGCAGTGCCGTGGGGGACCGCACCGCCACTTCCCAGCAAATTAGGGACACTGTTGCTCCTGGGGTATCGGCGAGGACCATTCGTAACCGTCGCCATGAAGCTGGGCTACGGTCCCGCACACCGTTAGGCCGTCTTCCGCTCACGCCCCAACATCATGCAGCCCGCCTCCAGGAGTGTCGCAACAGGCGTGAATGGAGGGACGAATGGAGACGTGTCGTCTTCAGCGATGAGAGTCGCTTCTGCCTTGGTGTCAATGATGGTCGTATGCGTGTTTGGCGCCGTGCAGGTGAGCGCCACAATCAGGACTGCATACGACCGAGGCACACAGGGCCAACAGCCGGCATCATGGTGCGGGGAGTGATCTCCTACACTGGCCGTACACCTCTGGTGATCGTCGAGGGGACACTGAATAGTGCACGGTACATCCAAACCGTCATCGAACCCATCGTTCTACCATTCCTAGACCGGCAAGGGAACTTGCTGTTCCAACAGGACAATGCACATCCGCATGTAACCGTGCCACCCAACGTGCTCTAGAAGGTGTAAGTCAACTACCCTGGCCAGCAAGATCTCCGGATCTGTCCCCCATTGAGCATGTTTGGGACTGGATGAAGCGTCGTCTCACGCGGTCTGCACGTCCAGCACGAACGCTGGTCCAACTTAGGCGCCAGGTGGAAATGGCATGGCAAGCCGTTCCACAGGACTACAACCAGCATCTCTACGATCGTCTCCATGGGAGAATAGCAGCCTGCATTGCTGCGAAAGGTGGATATACAATGTACTAGTGCCGACATTGTTCATGCTCTGTTGCCTGTGTCTATGTGCCTGTGGTTCTGTCAGTGTGATCATGTGATGTATCTGACCCCAGGAATGTGTCAATAAAGTTTCCCCTTCCTGGGACAATGAATTCATGGTGTTCTTATTTCAATTTCCAAGAGTGTAGTTGTGTTCCGCAAAAGCCGTGTTGTTTATTTGTCAATAAATCGTTTCCTTCGAGGTAATTCATAAAATTCATGAAGTAAAAAATATCCCACTGTAAATTGACGTTAGTGATACGTGTCTGTAATTCATTAGATCACTCACATTTCTTTTCTTGGGTATTGCTTTGTCTCACAGCTTTCCTGTCTTTGGATACAATCTCTCTACGAGCGAGCGGTTGTATATAATTGCTAAGCACTGAGCTAGTGTATCAGCATACTCTGAAAGGGAACTGGAGCATACAATCTGAACCGGAGGACCCGTCTTTATCAAGTGATTTAAGCTGCTTTGCTACACCGAGTATACCTTCTTCTAAGTTACTCCTATTGACAGTTGTTCTTGATTTGAATTCTGGACTATTTACTTTGTCTTATTTTGTGAAGTGATGACGGAAAACCGTGTTTCGTAATTCTGCTTTAATGGCTCTGTCATCAGTAACTTCTCATCGTGCAATGCAGGAATTGATTGCGTCTTGCGTCTGGTGCACTTTACATACTATTTGCTGCTACATTTCTAGACAGAATTTCACTATGGAAACTATTAAAAGCATCACGCACTGAAGTTCGCGCTAAATTTCGAACTTCTGTAAAACTTCGCTCCTCTTCAGGATTCAGCATTATTTTAAATTTTGCATCTTTCTTCGTTGCTTCTGCCAACAGTGTTCTGTACTGTTTATGGGGTATTAGTACCACCTCTCATTAATTTATTTGGTACGTATCTTTCCACTCCCGTTGATAATGTTTCTTTGAAATTAAATCACATCTGATTAGCGCTTACATAGTCACGTTTGAAGGCGTGGAGTCTTTGTTTTAGGAAGGTTTCAAGCGAGTACTTTTCTGTTTTCTTTTTAAACACGTGTGTTGCGTTTAAATTTGGTGAGTTTCGATGTTACAGTATTCAGTATCGGTACAACAACATGGTGGTCACTAACCCTTTTTATCTATCATGATGGTCTCTATGCTCAGGATTATTTATTGCTAAGAGTCAAGTTTTGTTTTTCGCAACCATTTACACTTCGAGTGGCCTCCTAAACTAATTTTCAAAATAATTATCTGAGAAAGCATTCATTACGATTTCGGACGAAGGTTTATGGCTACCACCGACTTTAAACATTTCGCCGACAAATCAATGGTAGATTGAAGTCACCACCACCTACGGTATAATTGTAAGAGGGTGGTACGTGCTTGTGGTGGGAAGTTTCTTTTCTGATGTTCAGCAACTGTGTCACATGAGTCGGGCGGTCGTCAAAAAGGACGAAGTCACAAATACCCATTTCGTTAAAGTTCCCTGCAAAAATTTTGCATTATATCCAAGTCCATAAACTAATAGTAGTTTACTTGAAGCTGCTGGAATAGGCCATATGGCTGTTCCGTTTTAGCACAGACCAACCCTAATTTATATGGATATCTCGTATTTCCTCGAAATGGTTTCCAGTGCTTCCTATAAAATTTGTATAGCTGTGGTAAAGTAGTACGGTATATATAGGCGTAGGCAGAGAATTATAACTGATGTATTATGGTTAGTGTGATGACGGAATGAGATATTTTCTCATGCAAAACACTCTCGTACAGTCGCGAGCTGCTACTAGCTTAGTGAGGTATGCAAGTTGCCTGTGGAGTGTTATTCCCACATCGCAAATCACTTGTTAGCAAATGACACAGCAGGTCAACACAATAGTACTTTATAGGGAAATAATGATTTTCTTTTGACCCTTTGGAAGACTGCCTAAGTTGATGAAATGATAGTATTGTCTGTAAGTTCTTCGTTTTTATGTGTAATCATATTGACAGTTGCACTGTCTGTCTCATAATAGAATGTTGATTTACGATCTATCACTTTACCAAAAAACAACAGGTATAACCAATAGATGTATATATTTATACAGCATTTTGTTCTAACTCTACCACACGATGTGTGACTGTATATCCCTAATGTAGTGTAAGCTATGTTGAGTATAAAAGTCGCCTTCTTATCTCGCATGGAATAAAAGTATTTGTGAGGAACAGTATCAGTTAATTGAATAAAAAAGTGAGCATTATCCAGTTCATCACAAGCGTAGGATCCTACGCAGTGCCGTAGGGGACCGCACCGCCACTTCCCAGCAAATTAGGGACACTGTTGCTCCTGGGGTGTCGGCGAGGTCCATTCGCAACCGTCTCCATGAAGCTGGGCTACGGTCCCGCACACCGTTAGGCCGTCTTCCGTTCACGCCCCAACATCGTGCAGCCCGCCTCCAGTGGTGTCGCGACAGGCGTGAATGGAGGGACGAATGGAGACGTGTCGTCTTCAGCGATGAGAGTCGCTTCTGCCTTGGTGCCAATGATGGTCGTATGCGTGTTTGGTGCCGTGCAGGTGAGCGCCACAATCAGGACTGCATACGACCGAGGCACACAGGGCCAACACCCGGCATCATGGTGTGGGGAGTGATCTCCTACACTGGCCGTACACCTCTGGTGATCGTCGAGGGGACACTGAATAGTGCACGGTACATCCAAACCGTCATCGAACCCATCGTTCTACCATTCCTAGACCGGCAAGGGAACTTGCTGTTCCAACAGGACAATGCACATCCGCATGTAACCGTGCCACGCAACATGCTCTAGAAGGTGTAAGTCAACTACCCTGGCCAGCAAGATCTCCGGATCTGTCCCCCATTGAGCATGTTTGGGACTGGATGAAGCGTCGTCTCACGCGGTCTGCACGTCCAGCACGAACGCTGGTCCAACTGAGGCGCCAGGTGGAAATGGCATGGCAAGCCGTTCCACAGGACTAAATCCAGCATCTCTACGATCGTCTCCATGGGAGAATAGCAGCCTGCATTGCTGCGAAAGGTGGATATACACTGTACTAGTGCCGACATTGTGCATGCTCTGTTGCCTGTGTCTATGTGCCTGTGGTTCTGTCAGTGTGATCATGTGATGTATCTGACCCCAGGAATGTGTCAATAAAGTTTCCCCTTCCTGGGACAATGAATTCACGGTGTTATTATTTCAATTTCCAGGAGTGTAGTATCCTATGACAACAATAACCATGACTCGCAACTGGAAGCAGCCAATTCAGAAAAATAGTTTGTTCTAACAATTTAAAGTGATATGAAATGGAATTATCATGTAATCTCTGTGGTAGACTGTGATACTGTCTAAATATAGTTAGTCTACAAAGGGGATTACTTTAAGAAAGATCATGTGACATGTTTTAGAATATTACTCAATTGCGTGAGACCCATACCAAATAGGAGACTTTAAACGCACACAAAGAAGGGCATCATATATGGTCACAAGTTTTTTCGATTCATGGGAGAGCCTTACTGTGGGGCTGGCAAACACCTCAACTTGTAGACCATCGAAGATATTGCGAAATCCTATCTATTGATTTTCAAAGATTAGCACTGAGTGAGTAATGGAGGACTGTACTACAACACTTTACGCATTACTCCAAACGTTGCGGAAACAAGATTGGGTTAATCACAGTGCGCACTGAGGCATTTCATCAGTCATTCCTTCCAGGCTCAATACGCGAGTGGAACTGTAAGAGGTCCTAATAAGCGGTACAATCTGAAGTACCCGCTATAACACACTTCAGAATGGTTTGTAGAATATCGAAGTACATGGTCACCGGTTGTCTTCTCACGTGGTCTTTGATTTGGAATTTTTCGTCCCAAACCGTTTCGTCTACATAGTGAAGATTACAGACCTATGTTTCATATCGCTGTCCAAAGACACGCTCTTTAAATGGCTTGTATTTCCAGGGATTTCAAATGTTGCATTACGGTAAATGAATTAAAGATCACACCACTATTCGGACTCGAGATTTAATAATTCTTCCAGAAAATATGGCGTTTATGTAACGATTCGCTGTTCCTGATTGTGTTCGATTCTCAATATTTAATTCTGTTGACGCTCAACCGCCGTAACTTTTCTGTGTGACAGAGCTGACCCGTTTTCAAAAGTATTTAATTAGCTTCGAGATGTTTTTATTGCCTCAGAAATATTAAAATATTTAGTGCACCGCTAGAGATGGCACTGAATAACTGAGAGCAGCAGTGGGGGAAGTAGGCTGGGGTGGTCACCACTGAGGAGTCTCGCAGAGGAAATCTGAGTTTCCTCCTGTCGGCAGCCCAGTGAGGCCAGATGCGAGAGACGGCTGCGACCATGGCTGGAGCACTGGAGCGAACGGTTAGTCCTTCCTAGCGGGCCGGGCTGAGTTCTTTGGCATCACTCGCTACACGTAATTCCGAAAAAAGAAAAGTCCGGAGATCTATGGAACATATAGCTAACTAACTGACTAGCTCGAATGTATGGAGTAAATTGTAACGAAATTATAGAAGTTAGATGAAGCGAAACGATATCAGCGAAGGGATGCTCAGAAAACCTCTGCTCCTATGTATATCTGTGGGCATTATATGTGCAACACCAGAAATAATAGCAAATTAGGAAATTTTGCTTATTTTACGTATGTAGTGTAATGAGACCATATGTCTTCATTGGCTGAGCGATCTGGAGAACGTGTTTGGTAGAGCGACAATTGAACACAGTCTCATGGAAGTAGGTCGGGAAAGCTCGGGTAGCTTGCCGGAATTACGCTGTTGAACGATAACGTCACGCCACACTATACCATCCAAATACACAGCTGTACTCTGCAAACCACTGTGAAGTGCATGGCACACGGTACACCCTATTATAACAGTTATCAGGGTTATTCCCATTGCATCCACTTATGGTGCGCGGGAAGAATGAGTGTTTAAATGCGAAACGTTAGCAGCTGTAGTATATTCCTAAGTCCATCACTGGAAGCAGGTTCTTCAAATTTTTTAAGAACTCTTTCTCGGGATTAAGCCTATCTTCAAGAGTTGCCACTTCAGTTTCTTCAGCATCTCTGTGAGACTCTCCTACGAGTCAAACTAACCTGTGACCATTCATGCTGCCTTTCACTGTATACGTTCAATATCCCCTGTTAGTCGTATTTAGTACAGGTTGCATACACTGGAGCATTTTCTAGAATGGGTCGCACAAGTAATTTGTAGATGACCTCCTTCGTAGACTGCCTGCATTTCCCCAGTACTGTACCAATAAACCGCAGTCTGCCACCTGCTTTTCGCCCGACTGAGCCCGTAAGACAAATACTTTCCGCAACCCTACAAACTGTTATACCCAATCGACCAATTCCAGTTGTGGCTCATATAGTCATAGGATACTAAGGTTTTCCGTTTTGTGAACTCCTCACTGCTTAACATTCAAAACAAGTTGTCGATCTTGACACCAGTTTCAAACCTTATCAAGATCTAACTGAACATATGTACAGAATTTTTCAAATTGTACTTGTAGACTTGAAGAAAAGCTCTCGGGTTTCCTGACGGGTGGCAGTATTATCGACGACTGACATAATCATCATCTTCTGGGGAAGTGTCGAGATTTTCAGGATGCCGTTCTATTTGTACTTGCAGTTTGCCCCTCCACGTGGCTCCTGGAGGCTGGGTACACAGAGGCCGGCGGTCGGGGTGAGGGGAGAAGTTGCGATGCTGGAGGTAGTGAGTGCGCCGTTGGCATCTCTGTCAGAGCATTCCGGTCCTGTTCCGCGACGAGGGCGGTGGATGGCGTGCTCTCGACAAATTGCCGCTATCACTGGGTTCCATGCCGCACTCAGTTTTTATCCTCTGTCGCTGTTTACAAGATTGTGGTGAATCCTAATGTCAACCATATTCACTTTCGGAAGTCGGGTCTTGTCGATGACCCGATCTCCTGTGCTTCTTCCTTCGTCAGGCGCCGAATTTTTTCCCCCACGCTGCTTATAGTGTCCCGTTTCGGTAAGGTCCTCTTGCGAGGGCAAAAGTTGAAGCTGCATGCAGTACCTCATCTGTGAGACTGAGGAGGGAAACCTGCAAGGTGATCGACAAGTCCCGACTTGCGAAAGCGAACATGACTGCAGCAGAAAGGGAGGCTATCAGTGCACTGAGGAATGACGCTGACACGATGATTCTTCCAGTAGACAAGGGAGATGCAGTGGCGATGTTGCGCACCATCGACTACCAGCATAAAGTCAGCTCGATACTAAGACCTGGCCTACAGGAAATTCAAGAAGCATCGGACCTCGATAATGAACAGAAAAACTGCGGCGCTGCTGAAAGACCTACCAAACATAGTGAGGAAACGCCTGTATTTCAGAGCGCCAACGGCATCTCTTCTGTATGGAATGCCCAAGATAAATAAAGAAGGGGTGTCTCTATGGCCAACATTCGACACCATCACTTCGCATAACTATGCACTGGCCGAATATCTGGCGACACTCCTAACACCTCTGGTGGGACGCTGTTGTCATCATACGAAGAGCTCGGGAGATTTCATGAGAAGATTTAGGGACGTGCGATTACGAAGAGATGACCTTCTAGTGAGCTTCGACGTTACTTCGTTCTTTTCGAAAGTACCTCTGCAAGATTCCTTGGCTCTGCTGAATCTAAATTTCGAGCATCAAATAGTGAATCTCTTTGAACATGAACACGCACTGACGACCACCTACATAAAAAAGTGCATAAGAGACTTTTGTGAACAGACAGTTGGAGTGGCCGTGGGATCCCCTCTTGCTCCAGGTATCGAAAATCTATACATCGACCACTTTGACGAGGTTGCCCTCCAAACTGCTCGCCAAGAGCTCAAGTGCTTCTACCGCTTAGTTGACGATACTTTTGTTGTTTGCGAGCTTGGCAGGCAGGCACTGGGTCTCCATGGGAACATCATCTTCACTATGGAAACACAGAATGGCTGTCTCCAATTTCTGGATATATTAGTAACGAAGAAGGCAGATGACACGCTAGGTCATTCAGTATATAGGGAGAAGACTCACACAGAGCTGTACCTGCATTCAATAAGCTGCCACCATCCACCCCAGTGGGAAACAGTGCTGTCAACCTTGGTATACACAGGATGCACGTCATCTTGACGAAGAAAGCCTCTCAGACGAACAGCAGCGCCTGAGGGAGGTATTTCGCAAAAATGGGTATAGCGAAGCGAAGGATAGGGAGGGCGTTCAAGACTTGATCGTGTCGGAAAATCGGTAAGAGGGACAAGCAGACAAGGAACTCCCTTTTATTCCGTATTTGGGACCGCTGTGAGCCAAAGCTGGAAGGCTCCTGGAAAAATCGAACATAAAAACTGTCTTCTGACCACGCCGAAGACAAAAGAGTGGCTTGGCTCTGCCAAAGACCTACTTAAACTCAACGTACTAGGAATTTACACCATCGCATGCGAATGCGGTCAACCGTACATTGGACAAACGTACCGATGTAGTCTAAACACTACGAGGAATACATCAGGCATATGCGACTGGGACAGACGGAGAAATCGGTGATAGCAAATCACAGGAAGGCCACACATTTGACTTCGAGAAGCCGCCGGCTCTTGGGACAGCGTCATAAAAGAGTCCATCGAAATTCGGATGCACGAGAATCTTGTAAACAGAGATGAAGGATACCAGCCGAGTGCGGCATGGAATCCACCGACAGCAGCAATTAGTCGAGAGCGCTCCCTCCAGGGTCCTCCTCATGAGACAGGGCCATAATGATCTGACAGAGATGCGAACGGCGCGCCAGCTCCCCTACCACCGCGGCTTCACCACACACCCCTCCCGCCGGCCACCCTTTACCCAGCATCCCGGAGCCACGGGGAGGGGGGCACTCCACAAATATAGTTAGGACTGTTAAAATGTGAGTAAAAGATTCGGCAACGGACGGTAAATGAAAACCTCGCAATTCCAATTTAATTTCTTCGACTCCGTAGGCATTCCGAAAAAAGTGTAAGGTCAGTGTATAAATACAGACTTAGTTAAACGTAGTCGGGATTTATCTGATTTTGGGAATGTGCAATTCCACCAAACACCGTAAATTGCTATTTGTTATTGGCGTCACCTATGTTGGTGCGTAATTATTCGATAGTTGGAAAAATTCAGTTTCGCGACGAATAAGTTTCGAAGAAATTATCTGCGTCACTGTTAAGTAAATGTTTTTTAATGCTGTCTATGGCGAGAATTTTCTACGAGACTGTTAACCTGACTGTACTGACCTATTGACGTTGGAAGGGTTGTGACAGAAATAGCGCTTGCTTGTGATCATAAAATTTGCTCATTATCAGCAAATTACCTGCAGGCAATAAGTCAGTTCCTTTTCTTAGGCTTCCGTGCCTCAACAGGTGAAGACAGAACCATTGCAGTATCACTTTGTTGCCCATCTATCTGTCTGTCCCCCTATTAAGACCCTTTTTTTCTCCGGAACGGTTAGAGATATTAAATAGAATTTTATATCAAACAATGTGGTCTATGGCTCCTTTGAAATGTACAACATTTAAGCTTCTAAGCCAATTTATTTAAAATATATGGCCATTTATGTCGTATATTTGATACTCGAAACTCAATCGTCAAGACCTGTAGATGAACATAATTAAGTTATTACGACACCAAAAGACTCCGAGTGCTACTCCGTCTTATCCGGTTTTTTTGTGAATTATTTGCAAATTTCTCATTGATCTTTAACATTTAGTAAGGGGTAGAGCATGCTCTCTAGAGAAAGCGGTCTGTTCGAGAGTTGTAAGGTTAGAAGCTTTCACGTTAATCTGGTAACGGAATGAAGGAAGCCACAAATGGGAATGTATGGAGAAGGTTATCCAGTTGCGGGATTATGAGCTCACCAGGGAAAAGCTCCGAAAACTTTCTCTGATAATACATCAAGCGGGACTGCAAAAGGACACGTTTACTGTGATGACAAAAGCAGGGACTGTATTTGGATCTAACGTCATTTATTCTTTTTAAAACATGTTATCAGTTTCCACACCACATGATGTCGTCTTCAGTTGAGTTGTCGTCTGACAATGCTGGGCTTGCTATTTACACGAGATATACGGAATCCAGTTAAATTTGACCCAGTGCATACGATACCGTTCATTGCACATGATAACGATTATGGATGGTAGGTTACGTTGGAGGCCTGAAGATGACAAGAAAAATAATAAATGACGTTAGATCCAAATACAGCTGCAGGTTTGGTCATCATTATTCAAGTATTCCGAAAACCTTGGTCGGGCTGAGAGTTGGAACATAATTACTTGGACTCAGTTCTTCGAATACTAAGTATCGTATTAGGCAACAAACTTCCTCCAACAAACTCGATCAGTTTCCAGGTTTGCGACTTCTACATCTACATCTACATACATACTCCGCAATCCACCATACGGTTCGTGGCGGAGGGTACCTCGTACCACAACTAGCATCTTCTCTCCCTGTTCCACTCCCAAAGAGAACGAGGGAAAAATGACTGCCTATATGCCTCTGTACGAGCCCTAATCTCTCGTATCTTATCTTTGTGGTCTTTCCGCGAAATATAAGTTGGCGGCAGTAAAATTGTACTGCATTCAGCCTCAAAGGCTGGTTCTCTAAATTTCCTCAGTAGCGATTCACGGAAAGAACGCCTCTTTTCCTCCAGAGATTCCCACCCGAGTTCCTGAAGCATTTTCGTAACACTCGCGTGATGATCAAACCTACCAGTAACAAATCTAGCAGCCCGCCTCTGAATTGCTTCTATGACCTCCCTCAATCCGACCTGATAGGGATCCCAAACACTCCAGCAGTACTCAAGAATAGGTCGTATTAGTGTTTTACAAGTGGTCTCCTGTACAGATAAACCACATCTTCCCTAAATTCTACCAATGAACCGAAGACGACTATCCGCCTTCCCCACAACTGCCATTACATGCTTGTGCCTTGTCCCACTTCATATCGCTCTGCAATGTTACGCCCAAGTATTTAATCGACGTGACTGTGTCAAGCGCTACACTACTAATGGTGTAGTCAAACATTACAGGATTCTTTTTCCTATTCATCTGCATTAATTTACATTTATCTATATTTACAGTTAATTGCCATTCTGCACACCAAGCACAAATCCTGCCCAAGTCATCTTGTATCCTCCTACAGTCACTCAACGACGACACCTTCCCGTACACCACAGCATCATCAGCAAACAACCGCACATTGCTATCCACCCTATCCAAAAGCTCATTTATGTAAATAAAAAACAACAGCGGAGCTACCACACTTCCCTGGGGCACTCCAGATGATACCTCACCTCCGATGAAATCTCACCAACGAGGACAACGTACTGGGTTCTATTACTTAAGAAGTCTTCGAGCCACTCACATATTTGGGAACCAATCCCGTACCTTAGTTAGGAGTCTGCAGTGGGGCACCAAGTCAAACGCTCCCAGTTCATGTCCATACTTTGAAGATCCTTTGCAGAGACTTAGTTTCCAGATGTTGCGAGGTCTTCCTTCTGTATCCATCCGTTGGTTTGCAGGACAATGCTGATTTGAGGATTATTATAACTTTCATGAGTAGAACATGCCTTGCCAGCTCCAGTCTTCTTCCAGACCTCTTATTTTCAGGCTGCATAGACTGCTTCTTCTTAGCACTTCACCAATTGAAAAGTAGTCAAGATAACGGCTCTTCAAAAATCGCCTCAAGCATCGTCGGTGAAAAACATTGAGCTTGTGTGCTCAGGTCCCACTTGTATATATGATCACCTGTTGTTAATCGGTGGGATGATAGATGAGTACAGCCACATTCGTATCATTCGTTGGAAGACTGCAGAAGCTTTCCCATTTCTGCTGCTGATATCTGCGACTGTTCTCAGTTGTTACAGACAAGGATGCTGAAATAGGAATGTCGGTCTGTATCTTGTAGTACCTTCTGCTGCACTAAAATTTGAGCAGATATTTCACTGCGCACTGAGTTGGATTTACTGTCGTTTATTTTAGCCCTACAGCTATAGCCAGTCCATCCAGTCTGGTAGTCTTTAGCTGTAAACTTTAATGTGTTTTTGCCACAAGAACAATGTCATCAACAAAACGCAGATAAGTAAGCCTAGATGCTCATGCCAAAGTATGGACATGCTGGTGTGTTCCATAGTTTTTCTCATTACGAATCCCTTCACTACTAAGAAAAGGAACGCTGACAAAATACCTCCCTATCTGACACCTGTCAGAATGTTGCATATAGGGGGGGGGGGGGGGGGGGGTCCCATCCTCTGTTATTACACAGTAACTCATGTTTTAACGCAGATTTATGAAAAATTCGATGAGACTGTCAGAAACTCCTTGTAGCTTAAAATATTTTACAGATGTTCCCGGTGGCCTAGGTCTCCATGACGTTATCTTTCAACAAGATAACTGGAGACCACATGTTGCTTGTGCTGCCCTGACGTAGCTCAGTACAGAGAGTGTTAGACTGTATCTCTGGCACTGACCAGCATGTTCTCCAGACCTCTCACCCATGACCAACTGAAAGTATCTTGACACGGGTTCTCGAGAGAGCAGCATGCCACCATGAGTCAGCAAATACCACAAATGAATTCTAGCACAGAGTTGAAGCACCATGGAATGACGTACCCGTATCAGTCATCCAAGCTCGGTTCGACTCGATGCGCAAGCGGGGTAGCGCCGTTTTTGCTGCTACAGGTGGTGGCTCTGTGTACTAAATTTTGCAGCAATCACCTACAAATTTTAACCATGTGTTCTTCCTACTATTCTCTGTAAGCACATAAGTAAAAATTTCGTGATTTCCAATTCTTGGAGTTTTAATGTGCATAAGCAACATAATTCACGGTGGAAATCAGTCTGACTGTTCACTAACAAAACCTGTCTACGTGGCAGTGACACATGGGGTTCACAGTATATGATACAAGTCTCGTGAACTCAGGGAGGCTGCAACCGCTCCGCACAGTTCTTCAGTATAAATTAACCAGCAGAAATCATTGATTCAGTTGAAACTGTTTCGGATTGTGCGCATAGGATTTGATGTATTTTTAAAGCACTGAAAGTAATAGATTATTTACACAAAATTTTGTGTATTCTCCGAACGTTTGAAGAATTTAGTCTCTGCAATTCATTTGCTTTAAACAGGGTTTACTTGTTACAAATGGGCACAAGAGTTTTATACACATGCTCTCTTGCAGTGTGCTCTGCTGTGCGTAATTAAAAGCTTGCGTCACGATACATATTGGGGAAAGAGTTTAAGAGTGTTACACTGTTAATAAAACTCTCATGAAAGCGTATGTTTATGCACGCCACTGCCTAACCGATGTAGGACGGTCAGCGAAGCAGACGGACAAACAATTAGTTCAGAGTGTGACAGCTAAGACCTGAGCTCGTGGTCATATCGAAATAGTTTCAAATTGAACCAGCACGCCTCTGCCTGACGAAGGCCAGCACAAGTGGATACGTTAACTCTTACGTAAGGTTGGTTGGTTCATCTGGTGGAAGAGACCAAACAGCGAGGTCATCGGTCTCATAGGATTAGGGAAGGATTAGGTAGAAAGTCGGTCGTGCCCTTTCAAAGGTATCATCCCGTCTTTTTCCTGAAGCGATTTAGGGAAATCACAGGAAACCTAAATCAGGATGGCCGCACTCGAGATTGAACAGTCGTCCTCCGGAATGCGAGTCCAGTGTGCTAACCATTGTGCCACCTCACTCGGTCTCTTACGTAAGGCTGCCGGCCTCTGCTGTGGTAAGGAATGCCAGTAGCTGGGTTTACGATACTTGCTGTAGTTTTGTTAGAGTACAGTTTAGCGCTACGGGCTATCGGAAAGGCGTCGATTTGCGTACGACGGAAAATGCGGCGCGTGAAACGAAAGAACTGCAGGATTACGGATACTGCCGACTCCGTTCGATTCGGACTAGTATATCTGAGATACAACCCTTACTTCCAGGTTCCTGACAAACAGCTTTCAGCGGGCTACAGAGATTTGACTATCGGTATTTCATACACACTGCCGAAAAAAAAATTGTACACCTGGAAAGACGACGTCGATTTTCATCCAATGACAGAATATGCCACCTGGGGGATTGTAGATATACTGATAATGGTTTCAACATAGTCATCCAACAGGTAGCGGGGAAACAACACATGACATGTGTCAATATATACTGTACTCTGTCTCACTAACGACTTGTTCTGCTGAATGAATCAATTTGGAGGAACACCAAAACTGCATCGTCGGTATCATCGTGCTGTGAAAAGATAGGCGAGTAACGAAACTTTTCTGATGTACCGAGTCCACTGAGGGTAACGAACTGAAGGAATACGAAAATTAGCGACTCGGCCCGAGTCTGGCATGACCGATTATGGGGAAGAAGATATGCGACTAACGAAACGCAGAAGGCAATAACGAAACGGGCCTCTGAGTCTCGAGGAATACTCGCTGCTCAGTAACGAATACAAGCGATATGCAAAGTTCCCATGTACATATATTGACATACAAACCTTAGTTCCAGGTTCCTCACAAACGGCTTTCAGGGGGCTACCAAAATTTTATTATCAGTATTTCATACACACTGCCGAAGAAAAAGAAAATGTACATCTGGAAAAATGAAGTCGATTTTCATCCAGTGACAGAATATGCCACCTGGGGGACTGTTTCAAGTAGTTATCCAACAGATAGAGTAGTGACGTAGCTACCACAGCGCCATCTGTGTCTCCGCTATAACACGAAATGCGCACAGCCAGAAGGCTCAGTGTGCCGCAAACGTGTGAAGCAAGCAGGCAAACCATGCCACTGACACGCTTTGATGCTTCCTAGAGCCAACTGAGAGAGTTTGAAAGGGATCAAATTGTGGTCTTTCGAGTGGCGGGATGGTCCTTTTGGAGGACTGCCGCACAAGTTGGCAGTTCCGCGTCATTTGCGCAACAATACTAGCATCAGTGACCATATGAACATTCTCACACCTTTAGACGATATTCTGGACGTCCATGTAACACAGACACCCGCCAGTATCGTCGTATTGTAAAGGTAGCAGTGGCAGATCGTGCAGCTACCACAGAAAAGACATGTGGGCTTGTAAGCGCAGACGTCTCACTATGAACTGTTGCGAACTGGTTATTAGCTGTGGGAGTACAGCCACACTTACCTCTAGCCCATCTTCCACTTACGCCACAGCATCGACGCGCAAGGCTCAACTGGTGCCGTAAGAGGATCACTTGGAAGATGGAATGGTGCGCTGTGGTCTACAGCAATGAATGAAGATTCTGCCAGCACGCAAGTGATGGTCGTTTGCGTGTGCGAAATAGACCTGATGAGTACTGTCTCATAAAGTGCCTTGGTCCAAGACACTTTGGCCCCATCTAAGACCCTGTGGACTGGGGTACGATACGCTACAGCACTCGTTTACCTTTGGTGTTTCTAGAGGGGAAGCTAATCAGCACTCGGTACATGCAGAATGTTGTTAAGCCCGGTTTCTTTTCGTGCAACAGGAACGTAACTTACTGTTCCAATAAGATAATGCTCACCCACACACTGCCCATGAAACTCAACGTGCTCTGCAAGATGTGCGGCAATTTTCCTGGCCAGCATGATGTCCGGACTTGGCTCCAGTAGTGAGGTATGATCGGACGAGAAGTGTGACCTGTCAAACAAAAACTCTTAAAGAAATACGCGAACAGGTCGAGCAATCGTGGCATAACGTATCCCAGGACACATTTGCCATCTATTCGATCGACTGGTTTCCAGAGTTTGCGTCTACGTTACCGCCTACGGAGACTACACAAAGCACAAAGGTTTCAGCATGGGTCGATACCTTGTACCTCAGAACCGTTTATGCTATTGAGTTGCAAATGTAATCATTTCAGATATTCCATACACACTGCTGCAACAACAATTACTGAATTGGAAACATCTAAAAATGTGTGATAACTTTTTTCTCAGCAGTCTAATCACTGACCGAAATAAAAAATTAAGAATGCTATCATAATCAGATCGAGAAGGCAGTATAATACAATAAGACAAGTATCAAAGTAACAAACTGTGTATGCACTGTCTAATCAAAAGTATCCGCATAACTATTAGAGAATATTAACGTGGTTAGTGTCCACTCTTCACAATTATGACGGCTTCAACATTGCCGGGGGTGCTTTCGATGTGTTTCAATGTATGTGGAAGAATGACAGCCGACCCTTCCTCAAGAGCCTTAACCAGAGAAGGTAGTGATGTTGGACACTCAGCTCTGAAGCGAAATCGACGCTGGAACTCATGCTAAAAAAGTTCCATTGAGTTAAGGTAGGGACTCCGAACAGACCAGTCTATTGCAGCAAAATCATTGTCAACGAATATTTGCCTGTTAGATGCTGTCTTATGTCAGTGTACATCGTCATGCTGATACAAGCACCGTTCCGAACTGTTCCTCCACTATAAGCAGCGCACAACGCTGTAAAATGCTTTAAAATTCTGCAAATGACAAGAGCACCAACAGTAGGATGAAATCTTCTGGGAGAAATAGTAAACACACAATGAATTGGAAAATACACTACTAGCCATTAAAATTGCTACACCAAGAAGAACTGCAGATGATACACGGGTATTCATTGCACAAATATATTATACTAGAAATGACATGTGATTACATTTTCACGCAATTTGGGTGCATAGATCCTGAGAAATCAGTACCCAGAACAACCACCTCTGGCCGTAATAACGGCCTTGATAAGCCTGCGCATTCAGTCAAACAGAGCTTGGATGGCGTGTACAGGTACAGCTGCCCATGCAGCTTCAACACGATACCACAGTTTATCAAGAGTAGTGACTGGCATATTGTGACGATCCAGTTGGTCGGCCACCATTGACCAGACGTCTTCAGTAGGGTTTCGCAGGGATCGAATGAAGGGTAGAGCCACGGGTCGTAACATATCTGAAATGTAACGTCCACTGTTCAAACTGCCGTCAATAGGAACAAGAAGTGACCAAGACGTGTAACCAATGGCACCCCATACCATCACGCCGGGTGATAACGCCAGTATGGCGATGACGAATACACGATTCCAATGTGCGTTCACGGCGATGTTGCCAAACACGGATGCGAACACCATGATGCTGTAAACAGAACCTGGATTCATCCGAAAAAATTACGTTTTGCATTCGTGCACACAGGTTCGTCGTTGAGTACACCATCGCAGGCGCTGCTGTCTGTGATGCAGTGTCAAGGGCAACCGCAGCCATGGTCTCCAAGCTGATAGTCCGTGCTCCTGCAAACGTCGTCGAACTGCTCGTGCAGATGGTTGTTGTCTTGCAAACGTCCCCATCTGTTGACTCAGGGATCGAGACGTGGCTGCACGATCCGTACCGTGATGGTACGTATTTCGCCTCCTTACACGAGGCATCACAACAACGTTTCACCAGGCAAAGCCGGTCAACTGCTGTTTGTGTATGAGAGATCGGTTGGAAACTTTCCTTAGTTAAGCACGTAGTTGGTGTCGCCACCGGCGCCAACCTTGTGTGTGAATGCTCTGAAAAGCTAATCATTCGCATATCACAGCATCTTCTTACTGTCGGTTAAATTTCGCGTCTGTAGCACGTCATCTTGGTGGTGTAGCAATTTTAATGGCAAGTAGTGTAGAATATTTACTAAAATCCCTGTAGACTGTATTCACATCCGTAACCACAAGACATACAGCGACATTGTTACTGCACCTCCTTTATACTTGACTGTTAGCACTACTCCTGGCGGCAGGTAACTTTTTCCATGTATTTGCTAAATCCAAACCTTTCTGTTATTTTCATTTAGGGCATAGCATGATTCATTTCACCAAATTATCAGTTCCCAAACCACTGTGCCCAGTGGCTTCACTATCTACGTATCGCTTAGCATTAACAGGAGGAAAGTGTAGGTTATGGGGAGCTGCCCGATCACTGTATTCCATTCTTTTTACCACGCTCTTCGAAGACATTGTGCTTGCTGGACACCTCGTATTTTCCGATAATTTCATGTGATTTTTTTACAACCACCCTCCTCAATGCTCGACGCTTCCTGTCCGTCAGTGCATAAAGACTGCCTGGTCTTAGTTTTGCTGTGACCGTTCTTTCCAGTTTACATTTCTCAATCGCGTCACTACCAGTCTACTTGGTTAGCTTTAGAAATGTTGAAATGTCCCTGACTCATCTGTTACTCAGACGACATCCAATGATCAGGCACCAATCAAGGTCGTTGAGCTCTCTTGGCCGACCTATTGTGGATGTTACTGTTTTACTACTGGCGACGCAATATTCCCCGTTTTAATTTATACTTTCGGATACGCCTCTTGTTACATCTAGTTGTCAGTTTATAACACTACCGTCTGCTGCTACTGCTATACCCTAACCTTAAAGTTGGAGGCAGATCGTACAATGAAACTGTCTTGTTAAAGCAATTATGGTATAAAGCAACAGTGCAGTGCTACTCTCTGAAAGGAATTTAGTTGGCTTATCGGAAGTGAAAGTCAGAATTACGTAAATATTTAAACGGTAACAAACAATAATTTACCTATCCACAGTGTCCGAATGATAATAAAAACGGTCGCCAGCCTAATTAGGCATAAGAATGAGTAACATTCTTGTTCAAGAAACTGAAATAAGTAACTACAATTGGCAAACACAGTCTATACTTTGTCACACGAGAATGCAATGAACTCTGACACCTGCATATGTTCACGTTAAGGTTGGAGCTGACAGAGCAGAACAAACTATTTGCATAATTATAACAGATAACAATAGACACTATTTCCTTCAGGACTTAGTCAAAATGAATGGTCACAGTAACATTACAATTAATATTCACTGTAGAATCATAAATTGGACATAGGTTCAGTATTACTTTTAATTTTCCTATCTGACAAAAAAATTGTAAATTTAGTTCACTGCAAAATTATGAACTGGGCATAGGTTAATTCTCTCAGCTAAATACTTTTCTATTTAGAATGAAAGTTAAATGTATTTCACTTACAAATACTTTCTCACTGACCTTTGAATAAAAGAAGTTGCTGTTATCGTAGATAGTGGTCTTTCTATTAATCGTTATTTATCTTAGCACAATAGGCAAACTGCTGGTCCTGTTACACTATTAATAAACTCTTTCAATGTACAAGAGAACCCAATATTGTGCAGAACTTGACAGGATAGCAAAAGTAATTGAAACTTTCTAAAATTAAGTAACTTTGTGCATTTGGACTACTTTCAATTGGGGCGGGAGGGGGGGCTTTAAAAAATGGTTCAAACGACTCTAAGCACAAAGGGACTTAAATTCTGAGGTCGTCAGTTCCCTAGAACTTGGAACTAATTAAACCAAACTAACCTAAGGACATCACGCACATCCATGCCTGAGACAGGACTCGAACCTGCGACCGTAGCTGTCGCGCTGTTCCAGACTGAAGCGCCTAGAACCAGGGGGGGGGGGGGGGGGGGGGAGCTTTATCTTTACCACTGTAGTAGAGCAAAATAAACGCACTTTCATTACATTACTGAAACGAGCGCTTAGCAAGCATGAGCATATAACTCTCGGCAGTTGCAGTTCTGAACTTTTACTGCAGTAAAACACAAAATTGAGATATTTGTAAAATCCTTTTGACAAACAATATTAATTTTAGCACACTCTATTGCCATATTAATTTTAATATGCTTTCAATAAAGGACATTCAGTAAGCACTTTAGCGTGGGAGGGACCCTAAGTGGATATGTGACTGAGGATAAATCACAGTCGGTACAAGAGTTCAGTTATAATTTACCTTATATTTGAGTACATTGTAACATCCTATGAGCTGATCCTTCACTGTACATTACTATAGTACTTCTGTTCCATTGCACTGTTTGCGCAATGTGGTGGCGAGTGCATGTTGGTAGGTTGATTTGCAGGTAGAATTGCTGGACTCTGTCATTTCTTGGTGGCGATGATAGATATCAATTCCAACATAATTTCAGCTAGTTACTGCATCCACCCGAGGCTTTGGCACATTGGAAAACGGCCCCTCTCGGCACCAGCACAATTCACAACCTTTTCGTGAGCTGTTGGTGGTTCAGTAGCTCATCCGCGACTGACTCTTTGTTCCACCTTTCTATCCATGCCCACCTCATTTTGCGCGCGGTACACAGTTCCGTTCCCGAGGGGAACCACATCACCTTTTACATACAAAATAACTAAGAACCCTAAGTGAGGATCAGCAATTACATAACAGCAACCAAACATATTAAATAAAATAGATCAGTTACACATATTGGTATTACTACAAACAATTATTCACACAAAAATTACAATTATGTACAGTAAGTTTTGTCGCCTCCCAATGAGGCAAAGAATTTAAATAATAAAATCATAGCATTTTATCAGGACATCAAAGTTTGTACAAAGAAAAAAGTAAACATTTTTATTCAGTACCGAATTAATCATAGAATAATTACAGAAGCTTAACGATGGAATGTTGAACAAAACAGAAAGCAAAATGAATAAAAAAAAAGGTATGTAATGTCTAAGCTATAGTGTTACAAGTTCTGCACTACAATCCTTTTGGTCAGATAGTGTGTCTCTTGACGCAGCGTGGCTCACAGCACGCAAATTACCTAGACTATATTCGTCCGGTGTTTGACAATGAGGGCACTTAGCGACTTCCAAAAAACTTAACACATGAATTCAAACCTTTTCCTAATTTACTGTGGTTGACATATCCCCACAAAGAAGTTTTTCGTTAAGCACATTTTTGCTGTCCGTGCAGTAAAGCTTCAGCATTTCAAATTTATTAATTTCTTACTACTAACTCCATCGCAACATTTTTGCAGACAGTACCCATATATACAACTACATGTACTTGCAAAATTATATTATTGTTTGGTACATTCTGCTGTATGGATGGGACACGTGAAAAGAAAACTCATCAAGTATTTCAAATAACGAGAGCACTTATCGACTTCCTACAAAATTTAAACATAATTTGAAGTGGAAACGAGCTGCCAGTTTGGTCGCTAGACTGAGACTCGAACTTGGAATATTCACCTTAAACGAGCAACAGCTCTACCTACTTTTTCTTCACTTTTTTCGCCTAAAACCTACTTGTCTAACTAAGTTTAATATTTAAGAAAAAAAATCAAAGCTTCTTATACTTGGCACCACCTCTTTTACTCCACCGTGAAACCGTGAACTATTGAACTTCAGGTGTTTCCGTTAATTAGTGCCAAAAATATTCCCAAAGCAGTAGGATACAGGGTTCTACAATTATTCTACATTATTCTACATTATTACAGGTAATAAATTTGTACAAACGTTATCCTATGAAACAAGATGTTACAAAAAGTATTATTCAACAGAAAAATACAACATTCATAGATTGCTTGTGCAACTGCAGTTGCAAGAAATTTTTTTTCTACAAATCCACGGCTCATTCTGCTTTGCTAATGTCTCAGTGGATGCAGCTTCCAAAAATCAGCCAATCTCTTTTCCTTGTCACTGCTTGCAGTTCCACACGTTCTGTCTTCAATGTGACACAGCGTGGAATGACATACTGTACATGGCACTCCCGAAATATGGCGTAAATACTTTGCAAAGAGCATATGGCACTTTTGGTATGCGTTCGAGGACGCTGTGAGCGTTTCGCAGGTGCCAGCCATAATTAAGCTCCACTATCTCTCTTCGCCGAAGACTTAGTGCGGGTAAGTTATAGTCGCATGTACAGGGGAGGGTCCGTGGTTCAGTCATGGCACGTGTGAGATGGGGGCAACAAGTTAACACCTATGCCAGTCGCCAAACGCCAGACGATGACATGTATGTAAATCAATGTTCATTATCGTTCAGGAGGTGACTTCTTAGCTATGGAGAATAAGTAGCATGAAGAGATGCATCATACAAGTCTTTGGACTGAAGACCATAACAACAACTTGAGTTCACCGAGATCAAAAAACTGTGGTGTTTATGAACCTCCAGCATGATGCAGGACAAACAGGTCAGCAACTTATTTTTATTGAAACTACTGTTTGTAATTCTGTCGAAGCTGTATTAGTAATGAAGATGTTAAGTACACTGAGACTTTTTCACTATGCAGTGGGGTGTGCGCTTATATGAAACTCCCTAGCATATTAAAACTGTGTGTCGGATCATGACGAGCTCGAAACCTTTGTCTTTCGCGGGCAAGCACTCTAGCGACTGAGCTACCCCCCACCCCTCCCGCGCCCCCCTCCCCAGAACGACCCCTGACCATTCCTCGTTGCTTCAGTTCCTCCAGTACCTCGTCTCTTACCTTCGAGACTTCACAGAAATTCTTCTGCTAACCTTTCAGAGCTAACTCCAGAATGAAAATCTCATTCTAGTAACATCTTCAGGCTAAGACTGAGCCATGTCTTCGGACTATCCTTTCTTCCATTATTGTCTATTCCTGCAAGTTTCACAGGAGCAAGTGTGTGAAGTTTGGAATTAAGCAGGTGAGGCACTGGAGGGAGTATGCTTGGGTAGCTCAGTTGGTAGAACACTTGCACGTGAAAGGCAAGGATCCCGACTTCGAGCCCCAGACCGGCACACAGTTTGAATATGCCAGGAAGATTCAAGATGTATTGTGCAGGAGGTGTGGAACGCAAGGCGATATGCTCACTGGGGATCACGGAAGGTGACCACTCCATAAAGGGTGCCAGATCCACCGCTACCCATAAAAACGCAGAAGGATAGAGAGGATGGTCAAGCCCACTCGCTCTCTTTCACAGAAAGGATTAGTCGCAGTGCCGCCGCACCATCTGACCAAGAAGCATCGAGGGCAAGGTGGTCGCCTAGTGGTGAAATCCTCAGGGAGCCACGAACATGCCAGCTCATTCACTTTGACAATAACACGGCAACTCAGCTGAAGTGAGTCGTCACGCAGGGTTCTGAGAGCCATATCCACCGAAATGCTAGCTCCTGACGCGGCAGCTTAAGGTCGATTGTCCTCTCCCGACCCGTAGGAAACAGGTGGGTTATCTCTACAAGCGTATGCAAGATTCAGAGCTGCAATCTCAAACTTCGCACTGGCGCCTTTATTTTCTGAAAGACGCACTTTTCGACAGCTTATAGTGCTTATTAGCGCTTCTCCACACTGACATCCCTGTTCTTGTTAATGAAAGCCATGAGCCTACTACAGTTGCAGAAGCATCGTCTCCTCTACCAATACCCTTGGGCAGCCCAGTTTGGTTTGTAGCGCTACTTCTCAATATAAGAACCATGAGCCTGTCATAGATGGCAAGTAGCCATGGAAGCACTGTCTATTCGATGATGTTCAAAAATGGTTCAAATGGCTCTGAGCGCTATGGGACTCAACATCGTAGGTCATAAGTCCCCTAGAACTTAGAACTACTTAAACGTAACTAACCTAAGGACATTACACACACCCATGCCCGAGGCAGGATTCGAACCTGCGACCGTAGCATCCCCGCGGTTCCGGACTGCAGCGCCAGAACAGCACGGCCACCGCGGCCGGCTATCCGATGATGTCTCTTGGGCGGCCTAACTAACTTAGTAGAACGATGCACCTTTGCTAACTTTTTCCTTGGTGAGAACCACGAGGCATTAGCCGAGCGGTCTAAGGCGCTGCAGTCATGGAGTGAGCGGCTGGTCCCGGCGGAGGTTCGAGTCCTCCCTCGGGCATGGATGTGTGTGTTTGTCCTTAGGATAATTTAGTTAAGTAGTGTGTAAGCTTATGGACTGATGATCTTAGCAGTCAAGTCCCATAAGATTTCACACCCATTTGTTGAGAACCACGAGCCCCAGATCATTCACAAGGGAAAGATGCATGAAAGTCTCTCTGGCTTCAGTCGCGGCACCTGTGAGCCTTTCTCATCATGCAATCGCACTGACCAGACGCTTGGGCAGCCATCCTGAGACGTTAGATTTGCACAGGTATGAACTTCGTGAGGGCAATCCCATGATGTTGCAGAAGCGTATGTCTGAGGCAGTTAACGTGAGTCAGCCCCTCTTAACTAAGCTGCATCGACTCACCATGTACATGTGTCTGTGTTTGTGAACTACGACTGTGTGCAAAGACTTGCGGAGCTGTGCTAGGGTGAAGAAGTGTTAGATCCGTGCTCTGTTTTTCTTTTCTGCTAGATTGTGATAGCAATGAATGTACATAAAAAATGTAGATGAATCATGTATATCCAGTTCGTCTCTTATTGCTTTGGAGTTACATTTGTCCTGCTTGGATTTACGCTCTATCAATCTAAGATTTACACTCCGTTAGTCATCACCCAACAAAAAATCTCCACAATAATTTACCCCTAAAAGCCTGCAATTCATTCAGATGTTCTACACAGTCTTAACAGTCTTTAGTAATAGTAATTTAGATTTACAATTTCCGTAACTATAAGTTAGTTGCATGGTATGTCACAGTTTGATCTTGCAGTACCCCCTGCCCAGTTTTTCCCCTGTGCTGGAGGTGCTGAAACATGACTGTCAAATTGTGGGCTAACATGTCTCATATACCATTATTTTTGAAATATTTTATCCTAACCCGTATCGTGTTTACCACTTGATGAATATCTGGTGGTGGGTGAAATTGGTGACTGCGAAGACCGAGCTAGTAAGAACGTCTCAAGTTCCCTCTGTCTCTGTAGTTAATTGCATGTCCTGTATTTGTTGTGATGCATGAATCTTATGGAGTCTTGGATGAGACTTCATGGAAGGAGTGTCTGGAGGTTGCTCGCGACCATTCCCCAGACCCTGCTAGGAGGAAAAGGCGGCTTCTAAGAACTGGGCCGCTTGGAGTAGGGGCGGAGACCTGGACACAGGCCTTCAGGCAGGCATTTACGAAGCCGTTTATTGTCTGGCTCAGCTACAGCAGGACACGAGAGGTGAAGAAAGCACTGACCATGGTGACACGGTCTCTGTGGTCCCAGAGTCTGCCCAAAATGGAGCAGTGTAATTAACTGTGTCAAATGTCCATCCAGCTCAGAACAAATAAATTTTACAAAGTCGATCTCTCTGTCTAAGGAACACATTGATGGAATGTTGGCCTGGATTACTGGAGAATGAAATTGTGGTAGGGGGATATTCATCTCTGTTTTCTCATGTCAAGCTTGGTGGCTCTTTATTATTCAATTTTTTTTCTTCTCGCCTAGTGGGGAAGGAAGTGTGAACTCCAAGTGGAATAAGATAGTCTGTCTCTCAGAAAGAGGAAAAGCAGGTCATTGGGTGATCTAAAAATAAATCTGCTAGTGGAAGTTCAGGATGCCGTTACCTAGAAATTTTGGATATGGGAAAACAGCCCATTTGGGGAACTAAAAATACACATGAGCAGTGGGAGTTTAAGAAATTCACTGGAGAACTTATGAAACATATACTTTGTTGGGTACTGGACCACTATTGAAGAAATATCTCATTGTATAATGTTTAGCGGAGCCTTCTCATTAGTGGAGTGTTCTTTTGCACCGGTTTACTGCAGAGCAGAGAAGAAAGAGGGATTTTTTCCCGACTGTGGCAAGAGACGCGAAAGCGGCTGCTCAGCAGTCGCAGACAGGGAAAAGTGAACATTCAGACTCCGGAGATGTGGCAGAAGCTCGAATTTCTGAGGATCAGCCAATCACGCAGTGCCTAATGACTAGCAGGTGTCAGCAGACTCCGTCATATGCAGGATTCGACTCCCCGACTCATCGGTGACATTTTTCGCAATGGTGGCTAACAGATAAAGAAACTAACCGTTAAAGAAACCAGCTCCACATTTTTCGGTCTGTTGTTTCTAAAATTGATAATGTTCCATGACTCAACACCGTTTCAGAGATTCGAGCGCCATCCATGACTGAGTAGACTTTGCCATTTGCATGCAGATTCCATATGTCTCTCTGGCAGAATCGGCCCAATCATTGCACACCCATCCGTAGATATACTTCTTCGAAGATAATATGCTGAGACGACGGCCACTCCCATCCCATTTTTTCCTTGTGGGCCTTGCCAAATCAGGCTCTGATTTAAGTTTATTTCGATGTTTGTAACTGTTAGTTCATCTCACTTTGTAATTTATTTCTCACCTTAATGTGTGATTATTTCTTCATGTTTATATATGTGCTTATGAGGAATAATTGAAATCAATTGAAGTTAAATTGGGGTAGGACTTTTAAGTCAGTAGTTCGATAAACCTCTAGTATTTCATCAAACTTTTAATGTTTTTGTAAGAACTAACACTCGGAGCTCTAGTCATATTGCTCAATCCGATTCCCGATATATTCCTTTCGATATCTTAGTTCATGGGGAGAGATCTGTCTCTCGGTCGACACAACCAGTACAGATCATAATGGCAGCTAAAACGCTTGCTATCTTTGTTGACGTCTAATACTTCTAACCCTTTCTTATAATGTATGTAAGCTTTGTTTTTAAACACTGCACTTTCGTCCGTAACACTTTCACAAGTCAGTGAGCTTCCTCAAAGTGTTTCCCCTTTTGGGTCTCGTACTGATACCAAGACAAGGTTGGCCTTTGTGCAAGCATACGGTGCAAACATCCGTCATTCACATAAAGTTCAGAAAAATTTCCTCATCTTTTAAGTGAAGCATGACAGTTACAAGTGCTGGCGACATAGCTGTACATCATGGCCACGCGGTTAGTAGTTTGATTGAACAGCCTGTTCGTCAGTGGTTGGCAGTGAAGGACATGTCATTCGAGAAGGGAGCTTCCGCGCAAAACGTATGTTTGGCAGCATGGGGCATTGTAGTACCTAAGTAGGTTGGTGGCTAGTATCTCAATTCGACCTGTGTGGATCATTGCCCAATTGGTGATCATAAGACAAGTGTTCCTGTTGAGTGGTCTAATTTACGTTAATGACTGCTTAAGCTACAACGCTTTTACAGAAGACAAGGCAGCAGCTTGTTCTGCAGCAATCGCTGACTTATTAACTCTTAACTGGTACGCTTACGTTATTTACAAGCGCCCAGGCTCGGTGAGTTGTCGTTTAGTTGCCACAGAAGTCATTGAAACCCAGAACAAGAAGCGGGATTAATTTAAGAAAAGCACGTGGGAGGATGGACCAACTTTATGCGTCATTTATCATTTCCAAACAAATATTTTTATTTAACAAATACTCTATCATAAGCCAACTAACAGTTAACAGGATTCTTGCCAAATTCATAAAATTGTTAAGGTTTTTAAATTAATATCAGAATGCATAAGGACATTTCCATTACACATAAAATTACAAACGGTACTCTAAGAACATGTCAACTGTGCAATACAATGGTGGCCCGATTACAAACAGTTAACTGATTCAGTAAACATGCGGCGGCACTCTGTCTACGGGACTAGCGTCACAACTGTTGGCTAATCCTACAACAGGACTTGAATACGCTTCAAAAAACGTTAAATAAAAAATATCTCAAGTGCAACAGTAAGCTCCATGCCTACTACAAGACAAGAAATTAGGCACAAGAACATATAATGTTGATATCCAAAGTCCATTAGCCACGTCATCTCTAGGAAGTACACAACCACGTTAAATTTTCCTTTTACTAACGACACTATGGAGCCTAAGGCTGATGACGACACTTTGGCGTCATAAGACAATGTTATTCGCTCCCGTATAGACAAGATACGGACAAACTGCCCAAACGCTACCCTCGTGTAAAAACCGAAGCAAACAGTAATATTTCACTGGTCGGCCACAAGGCTGTTACACACAAATTAAATAATTAAATAAACTATCGAGCTCCTAAAACACTATTAAAATGATAACAACATTTAAGTCCTCGTTTTTTTTTTTAAAAAAAAGATACATCAAGGAACTCAGTCTTCAGTTTGCCCAAAGGCTTTCATCACACAGGGATCTTACAATAATAGAAACATTTCTTAAACTACTTCCCCAAAATCACTAAAGTCAAGTCCTGATCCAGCGACGCTCCCGCCGCTGGACGACACCAAAAGAATGGAAATAAACCATACAATGGGAGATCCGCAGAGGCGCGTCTGAATCGCCAACGCCTAGACCTCGTGCGATGACGCGAAAACCGACGAAGCGGAGGGAAAACGCGTCCATGCCCTGGACCAGCAGAACAGCAACAACGCGTCAACCACTACCGATACAAGGCTGTCCACATATAACAAACAACAAGCAGCATGCAGGTCTGATAGAAATCAACATACACAGCAATACTTAAACAGGCAATTAAATATTTTTCTGAAGGAAAACAACTACAAAAAATACAGTATAGCAGCGACCCCATCATATACATTGCAAGTTAACATTCTTAGTGGCTAACAAGAAAGTCATTTAAAAGAAGAATTACATAACATTTCAAACAAGATAAAATAAGCCAAAGTAGACTTTTAGTAAGGAGATTCATCGGCGCCTCACAGAAGGCTCCTGAATGGCCTAGTGGAAGGAATGGACCTTGGCGGAGGAAGAACTTCATTCCCTCTTTACTGCACACAAAGTTTTACTCTGTACACTACTAATTCAAATAACAATCATAACGAAACATTTTCCCAAGTAGGTGGTTACCAGATGTCTAAACAGGCAAAGTTCGCCTTTGAGACAATAATTCTGATACAGATACAATCAGTAAAAGCAACAAACTAGGATTAAATAACAATTCCCTGAACAGTTTGTCGTTATAGTGAATACTAGTTACAAATCAGACGGCAGCAGCCGATTTACGCTAATGCATCTTTCATGGAATTATTGTACCACGATTACCAGTAGAATCATAGGGATCAATAGTTACAGATCAAACGGCAGAAGGCAACTCACGTTAATGCAAATCTCATGGGATTGTAGTAATGCAATTACAGTACAATAACTGTTTGCAGAAGAGGCAGAGGTGGACGACAAGTTACTGACTTGCGCAGTTTCTGAAACTTTATCTCTTCATAAAATCATCCAATGTTTCTGAAACTGTGGTCATTTATTTGTATGTACACATACATCACACCCGCTGATTTCCGTCACAATCTGGCAATTCCTTCTTGGTGTGTTGCTTCTTGTCTTCGAATGTATTTAGATATGGAGACTGAAGATGTAGAATGTAAATCAAGTTTTATTTAAAAACCTTTAATAGTTTTCACGTAAAACGTTTGGAAGACGTTACTTTCCATCACGCCCTAGTAGTTTTCTAGAACATATTGAAACTTCTTTATTAAAATATTTTACTTAAACAGCTGAGTGAAATTGAATGATAGTGCACCTACTTTCTCTTTACCTATACTTATCATGTCAACACTGACCCACAATATTCTACCGCAACGCAATCCGACTGCTCAAAATAATTACAACAGGAGTTCAAATAATTAATTCGAAAGAATGACCCTGACCAAAAAAAATCTTAATAGTAACCTATACATTTCATTAAGCACTTACCTCACAAAAATATTCATAACGCGGAAAACTGCAATACAGTGAGCGTCAATACTGCCAGCTAAATAAAAGATTCTAACTACTAAAGCCACTAACAAATAATAGGCATGTGGTTAGAAAGGAAAGATTTTGTAGCAAACCAAATATTGTATTTTTACCTTAATAATGTGACATCCAGTTCAGACACGGTTCTAAATCGTCATTGACATCCAGTACAAAGATAAACAGGGTGGTCCATTGATAGTGACTGGGCCAAATATCTCAAGAAATAAGCGTCAAACGAAAAAACTACAAAGAACGAAAGTTGTCTAACTTGAAGGGGGAAACCAGATGGCGCCATGATTGGCCCGCTAGACGGCGCTGCCATGGGTCAAACAGATATCAACTGCGTTTTTTCTTTTTTTAAATAGGAGCCCCCATTTTTTATTACATATTTGTGTAGTACGTAAAGAAATATGAATGTCTTAGTTGGACCACTTTTTCTCTTTGTGATACAAGGCGCTGTAATAGTCACAGACATTTTAGACAGACAGTTGGTAACAGGCAGGTTTTTTTAAATCAAAATACAGAACGTAGGTACGTTTTAACATTTTATTTCGGTTACTCCAATGTGATACATGTACTTTTGTGAACTTATCATTTCTTAGAATGCATGCTGTAATAGCGCGATTACCTGTAAATACCACATTACTGCAATAAATGCTCAAAACTATGTCCGTTAATCTCAATGCATTTGGCAGTACGCGTAACGACATTCCTCTCAACAGCGAGTAGTTTGCCCTCCGTAATGTTCGCACATGCATTGACAATGCGCTGACGCGTGTTGTCAGGCGTTGTCGGTGGATCACGATAGCAAATATCCTTCAACTTTCCCCACAGAAAGAAATCCAGGGACGTCAGATCCGGTGAACGCCCAAGCCATGGTATGATGCTTTGACGACCAATCCACCTGTCATGAAATATGCTATTCAATACCGCTTCAACAGCGAGCGAGCTATGTGCCGGACATCCATCATGTTGGAATTACCTCGCCATGCTGTCATGCAGTGAAACATCTTGTAGTAACATCAATAGAACATTATGTAGAAAATCAGCATACATTGCATCATTTACATTGCCATCGATAAAACGGGGGCCAATTATCCTTTCTCCCATAATGCCGCACCATACATTAACCCGCCAAGGTCGCTGCTGTCCCACTTTTCACAGCCATTGTGGATTTTCCGTTGCTGAATTGTGCATATTATGCTGTTTACATTACCTCTGTTGGTGAATGACGCTTCGTCGTTAAATAGAACGCGTGCAATAAATCTCTTGTACCCAGTGGCAGAACCTTACACGACGTTCAAAGTCGTCACCATGCAATTCCTGGTGCACAGATGTATGGTACGGGTGCAATCGATGTTGATGTATCATTCTCAACACCGACGGTTTTGAGATTCCCGATTCTCGCGCTGTTTGTCTGCTACTGATGTGCGGATTATCCGCGACAGCAGCTAAAACACCTACTTGGACATCATCATTTTTAGCAGGTCGTGGTTGACGTTTCACATTTCCTGTTTCCTTAAATAACCTGAATATCCTGCGAACGGTCCGGACACTTGGAATATGTCATCCAGGATAGCGAGCAGCATACATAGCACACGCGCGTTGGGCATTTTGATCACAATAGCCACACATCAACACGATATCGACCTTTTCGCAATTGGTAAACGGTCCATTTTAACACGGGTAATGTATCACGAAGCAAATACCGTCCGCACTGGCGGAATGTTACGTGATACCACGTACTTACACGTTTGTGGCCGTTACAGCGACATCTATCGCAGAGCGAAATAGTGGTCCAACTAGGACATTCATATTTCTTTACGTATTACACGAATATGTAATAAGAAATGGGGATTCCTATTTTAAAAAACGCAGTTGATATCCGTTTCACCTATGGCAGCGCCATCTAACGGGCGAACGATAGCGCCATCTGGTTCCCCCTTCAAGCTAGACATGTTTCGTTCTTTGTAGTTTTTTCGTTTGACGGTTATTTCGTGATATATTTGGCCCGGTCACGTTCAATGGAACACCCTGTATAATCATGAATAATATTCAAAGTCAGACATGTACAGATCGTTAGCCTACGCTAACACTTCAGACCTCTACCCTCTATCAATGCTAACTTCTCACATCGAACAACCATCACTGCTGGCTATGGCGATTAAGGGCAGCCGGAGGTGGTCAAATCCAAACAATTACGATTTTTTTTGCTACCGAAAATTAATTGGAACATTCCTATTTAATGTAAACCTTGAATTATTGTTCTCTACGCCCTAGAAGTGGAGTTATTACCATTTTCCCCCACGCATGCGGAGTAAATGGGCGGCCGCCGAATGCATCTAACACCCTCTCGTGACTTTCTGACGAACTGCTTGAGATTTTCTCGGCCTGTTACGCATACAGCGCCTTATGTTACGCATACAGGGAGTGTGCAAGGGTTGGCTACATTGTTTTCTGTGACAAATGAAGCGCTAAGAGCGCGGAACATCGTCTTTTTTTGCTGTTTACCGTTTCCAATTAGTTCAGTTCAAAAATGGCTCTGAGCACTATTGGACTCAACTTCTGTGGTCATTAGTCCTCTAGAACTTAGAACTAATTAAACCTTACTAACCTAAGGACATCACACACATCCATGCCTGAGGCAGGATTCGAACCTGCGACCGTAGCAGTCGCACTGTTCCGGACTGCGTGCCTAGAACCGCGAGACCACCGCGGCCGGCAATTAGTTCAGTGTTGCGCCTGTTGTTGGTAGTATTATACTTCTTGTGTAAAGCGTTGTTCTGGTTACGATGCCACATTTTAGTAACCGTGCATATAAGAAGAGGAAGAACACTAATACCAAGTTGCGATACTACAACTACTGAAACAGTGCGTTCTTCTGCTAAGCAACACATGGCCGGCCATTGCCCTGTGACATCTTCTAGCAAGAAGCTGACTGGTGGAAGTGACAGATTTCGTGAATATGTTAGTGACAGTGATGATATTAACGAAGTACTGAATATTGGATTATTATCTTCTGTGCTGACAGAAAGTGTTCTGTGCAAAATGTGTTCAAGTATACGAGTGGGACTAGAGATAACAAAGCACTTTGGTTTAGCTTGTGAGATGAAGATAATCAGTGCATGTTGCAAGTATCAAGTGACTTTCTACAATTCACATGTTAGTCCCTTTGGTGAAAATTGACGATTTAGTGTGTTTGATGTGAATGTTCGACCTGAGTATGGTCTTTGATCCATTGGAAAAGGATCTGCTGCTGGTAAACTGTTTTGTGGTATTATGAACTTTGCCTCCAAGCAAATAGGGGGTACTACTGTGAACTGGTGGATCCTCTGTTGAAGGTGTGGCTTTGAAAACCATGAAGGAAGCAGTGGAGGAATCTGTAGAAATGAATGGTGGTTCTAGGGATTTATTAGTGGCATTAGATGGTTCCTGTGGTTGTAACGGCTACTTGTGGTGATAGTGCAAAAGTGATAGATGTTGCAATATTATAAAAATATTGTAGGTGCAAAAATAAAATCAAAGGAGAGCACAGTGGAACCTGTGAGGCAAATTTTAGTGGATCAAGTGGAGCAATGGAAGTGGATGGAGTGAAACAAATTTCTGAACATTCAGCTCCCAGATACAATGTTAGGTACAAATACTACCTTGGGGATGGTGACTCCAAAGGTTTCAAGACTATAGAGGAACTGAAACCATATGGAAAAGAATTTATAGTTGAAAAGTTGGAATGCATTGGGCATGTGCAAAAGCATATGGGTGCACGGCTTCGAAGGCTCAAACAAACTTTGGGTTCAAGTAAGCTCAGTGATGGAAAGACAATAGGAGGGAGAGGCAAGCTTACTGATGAGGTGATTGAACGTCGACAGTGATACTATGGGTATGCTATAAGGCAAAATACTAGTATGTTAGTGACATGTGAAAAGCAGTGTAGGCATTGTTCCTTCATACTGCCTCTTCCAATGAATACCCTCAACACAGCCTGTGCCCAAAAGATTCCTGGTGCAAATATAATGCAAAAATGGACTATGTTCACAAACATGCTTTGCCAGCAGCTGTGATAAATGCACTAAAACCAACTTTTCATGACTTAGCACAGCCAGAATTGTTACACAAATGTCAACACGGGAAGATGCAGAACCCTAATGAGAGTGTAAACAATTTGATTTGGAAAGTAATTCCTAAAAGGGTGTTTGTAAGCATAAAAACACTGCACTTTGGCATTTATGATGCAATATCAACCTACAACCAAGGGAACAGTGTGAAGTGTGAAATTCTGAAGGCATTAGGATTTACAGCTGGGGTGAACACTGTACGAACACTAAGAAATATTGACAGAGAAAGGATAAGAGGAGCAGAAAGAAGAGAAAGGCATATGAAGTATGATGGAACAACAGGCCAGAAAAGAAGACAGAAGAGGAAGCTTTTGGAGGATGAAGAAGAAGACCCTCATAATCTATCCTATAGTGCAGGAATGTATTGAGAAACTTTGATAGCCATTTCTCATAAATTAGAATTTTTCGAATATAATGATCATTTTCTCAAAATCCACTCAAGCTAGAGAGATGAAATTTTTATACAGCACTCCTAGTGGTCAAACTTACATTGTAACACAGCCATTTGGCAATATGTTCAGTAGTTTCATTTTAGTTAATTATAAAGCAATTATTTGTAAAAAAATTTGGGTCATTAATAAAAAAAATACTTGGAAGGAAACTAGAAAACATACTCCAAAATCCCTCTTTCGTAACTGCAATACTAAACCACTCTATATGTAAAAAAGTTCAAATTTTTCTATTTGGTAGTTTATTCATAAATGTTCCTCAAACTTAGTGATTTTAACATGGGAAGCATAGGCACCTCCAGCTCCCCTAAACTTCCAACAACGAGTCCAACCAGCCACAGAGTCTGTTACAAAGAAAGCGCAGTCAGAGATCCAATGCAAAGCACTACACAGCGCTGCCAACACAGAAGCAGCCCACTTACAATATGAATGCCAGCACCACTTCGCTGCCTGCATCTCGTGGTTGTGCGATAGCATTCTCGCTTCCCACACCCGGGTTCGATTCCTGATGGGGTCAGGGATTTTCTCTGCCTCGTGATGGCTGGGTGGTGTGTGATGTCCTTAGGTTAGTTAGGTTTAAGTAGTTTCAAGTTCTAGGGGACTGATGACCATAGATGTTAAGTCCCATAGTGCTCAGAGCCATTTGAACCACTTTTTGAACCACTTCGCTATGCTGAGCACCTGGCGCTCACTTGCTCAGTTGAATCGTTTGCAGAAGCCGTGGTCCAAAGAGGAGGGGCAATATGGCAGTGGGCGCACGCTGGCGGGCCAGGTTCTGTACCTGACGGTGGCCGGGATGTGGCCTCGCGGACGTGGAACACCCTACCTGCTGTACGTGCCGCTGGTGCAGCTGTGCGCTGTCTCCTACGTGGCTGTTGGTGTCGTCAGCATTCACACCGCCCGAGGAGACGTCAACAGCATTTCGTACACGCTGCTGCACACGCTCGAGGTCTTCTCCGGAATGGTCAAGGCGGGGCTCTTCTTCAGCAAGAGGCGGTCGTCATCGGACTGGACGGCTTCTTCGTGGCGGCCATGCTGCACGTGGGAGCCCTGCTGCAGCTGCTGGGTCAGCGCGTCTCAGGTGTGCGGCTTGCCGGTGACGGTGAAGCAGACCTGTCTGGTGACGCGGGTCTCAAGGTGCGACAAATGCTGTATGCAGAGCTCAGTGCCTGCATCAGCAGCCACCAGAAAATCACAAAGTAAGTTTGTATAAATGTCGATAAACGCCTCCTGGCACACATGGGAGATAGAAAGGAATGTAAAGGAACTGCAATATATTCAATAGTAGCTTTCAAATGGCTGTAACGAAAGGAATGCTATCGAGATTTCCAGGGTCGAAAGTTTTGATGATAATGGCTAGGGGGGGCTGCACTTTGTAGTCATCTGGAGTTTATTCTCGGTGCCCTCACTCACATCATAGTAGCGCATTCTGGGCTGATATCTTCTTGAACCATTTGAACCATTTGCAGTGCGGAACGAAAATAAAGCAAATAACTAAGTAATAATTAAGAAGAAAATGGTTCAAATGGCTCTGAGCACAATGGGACTTAACATCTGATGTCATCAGTCTCCTAGAACTTAGAACTACTTAAACCTAACTAACCTAAGGACATCACACACATCCATGCCCGAGGCAGGATTCGAACCGTTGCGGTCGCGCGGTTCCAGACTGAAGCACCTAGAACCGCTCGCCCACATTGGCCGGCTCGGACTGCGAATGTTTTTGGGCTACTTCGACAGTATTTCCTTGAGCGTTATTTCACAGAGGAGACAGAAAGCAGAAAATGAGAGGTTTCACAATACATGGACAAAGGGAAAACCTTCACCGCGCATAAATCCTTACATGTAATAAAGATAGTACGTTTGTATGTATGTCCCATATCTCTTTATAAACCAGTTTCAACCAAACTTGGTACAAATATCACTTACAGTCTGGAAAGGATCGCTGTGGGGTTAAGAACCACCTGCCTACCAAATGGGAGAGGCGACGCATGAATATCAAGACTTCGCTCATACGGAATTTGACGATTAGAGCACTCAGTGACTTGTAACAAACTTTACAAATTATTTCGAACATGTGCAAAAGTTTTTCATGATAACAACCCCAAAAAATTATGAAAGGATAAACGTTAATCGATTACTGCATTTTCGCTATTTATGCAGTAAAAATGCCACACATGAGCTTCACGTTTTGATTTATTACTGCATCACTGCTAAATGCATTCGTGGGACATTTCGCGCACATTATTCACATATGCCACTGACTGTACCTGCAAAAGTATACCATTGTACAACACATATTTCAGGAGATATGATGACAAAAACAAAGAGATGCGTGAAAAACTTCCGCATCATGTAAGAAGTTTACATTTATTACTTTGTTGATGCTAATGGCATTCTCAAAAAACGTCGCACACAGCATCCACACATGCTGCTGAAAATACTTACAAAATGCTGTCACTGAACGACAACTGGTTTAGGAGATACGACGTCATAAATATGAAGCTGGGTTAAAACGAAACAGCAGGGCGAAAATCGCTAGGGACGCAGGTGAACTATGTTTACAAATATGTATGAAACATGCTAAATATATGTGACGTGTGCGCATGCGGGCGAAGCCATGGGTGATCCCTCCGAAATCCCTGCGTCAATTTCAACCAAACTTGCTACACATACTACTTACCATCTGGAAAGAAGTACTGTGGAGCTTAGAACCAGCAAGATCCTGTTGGGATAGGGTTGATAACGTGGGGAGAGAAGGGGTAGGAAGATATGGACAAACGGAGAGTGGGCAGGTGAATATGGACTCAGACAAAAGGGGATGTGATGGCCTTAGAAGGGGTACGGAGCAGATAGAGGGGAGAAGGAGCTTGACTTAGAGGGAGGGAGGAGAAGATGGATAGACGGGGAAGGAGCACATGGACAGAGGAGGAAGAGAAGATGGATAGTGGGTGGGGGGACGAGGAAATGGATACAGAGGGGTAGAAGAAGATAGACAAATAGAAGGTTGGAATTAACACATGGCCTGGCAATGCAGGGTACTAGCCTAGTAAAAACATAAAGTTAAGAAATAATTTTCATGAAATAACATTTCCTTGAAGTGAAACCAGTCAGTTATTTTCTAGGGGAAAAATGAAATGAAATTGTTTTAGATTTATTTAGTATTTCTGATTTGGAAAGAGAAAACACAATGGATAAAGAAAAAAGTTTATTGATATTGCCTTGTAACTATTGGCTCAGTATGTGTATTGATTGAGTATGTATAAATTGTTTCTAGCAATCATTTGTCGATGTTTTAAATCGTTTCGACACGTTTTTTCTTATTTTTTAACTTCTCAGCAGTTTACCCTGTAAACCTTGTCAAAGACATATTTTTTGAGTTTTGCTTAGGCCTTTAATACACTGTGTAATTCCTGGTTATACGATTCTGATTTCGGCACTTTAACCATTCGGTACGGGGTAATGTGTGGTAACGTTGTGTGGCCGTTTCATCTAGTGTGATCACTACATTAACCTATATTTCCAATTCAGACGCATTTTTAAGATTCATTGTACATGTATCTTTCCATTATTTTTGTGAATGGAAAAAAATGGTTCAAATGCCTCTGAGCACTATGGAACTTAACATCTATGGTCATCAGTCCCCTAGAACTTAGAACTACTTAAACCTAATTAACCTAAGGACACCACACGACACCCAGCCATCACGAGGCAGAGAAAATCCCTGCTCCCGCCGGGAATCGAACCCGGAAACCCGGGCGTGGGAAGCGAGAGCGCTACCGCACGACCACGAGATGCGGGCTTTCTGAATGGAGGGTACACGTATGATAAGTCTCACTCTTGGTATACATGTTTCAGATAAGGAAACAGAAGATTCCAAACACAAAGTAAGTTTATCTTACTTAAACAGTAACATTCTGACAAACCTGTGAAAATAACGCGAGTTACAGTTCCACAACCAAGGACAATGTAGAAAATTTGCTTGCGAAATCGCAATCGTGCTTCCATTAGAAAAGCTACATGTGACAAATACATCTGATAGTCATATCAATGAGAATTATTAAAAAAAAAAACAGCTAGAAAATGTGGGTCGTCTGTAAATACAAAAAGATAGAAACCATCTATGCAGTGATTATGTTGTCAAACTCGCAAATGAGTCATGTTGCATAAAGCAGCAATGGAACTGAAAATATTTAAAGCAAAGAAGAACTTCCTAATAAGTTTCGATACCTACAATTCATAATCATCCCCATGATCTCAGTGCACAGAGTACACCAGTTTTCGACAAGGATAAAATAATGGATACAAAGAAATGTAGACCGGTCTTCCAGGTGACCCTATGTTTCTGGATTCTGTAATATCGTCTAGGGTGGGAAATAGTACAAACTACACGAAGTTTAATGATCAGCTTGTTCGACATCAAAACGAAGGATTTGGTCATACTGGTCCTCTCTCTTCCTTTAATTTCAAGGTTACTTACAAATCGTTTAATAATTTTTTTAATATTCACTGAATATAATTTTCTTTTTTAACTCGTCAATTTTCTTGTCCTTGGCGCCCATTGCCATAACATTTTTTTATTAATTAATTGATGTACGTTTGTTGTCCTTGTGACCTTCAGTTCGAAGCCAGATTTGAACAGCTTTCGATGGTAGGCTAACACTTAAAATTCTTTCCAGTTCTTAACAATTACTGCACCCTACATTCATTTGAGCCTTCTTAATGTATTCGAGTCTTTGTCTCCCTCCATAATTGTTACCCCTACGATTCCCTCCGTAAGCAAATTAACCATTCATTCATGTCTCGACAGATGACCTACCAACCAATCCCTTCTTTGTCACACTATGTATACATTTCTTTTTTCTCCAGTTTGATTCAGTATCTCCTCCTTAGTTACTAGCTCTATGCATCTAATCTTCAGCATTCTTCTTTAGCACTACTGAACCATCAATTAGGGTGGTTCACAAAAAACAACAACTCAAGTACACATGTTATTCCAAAACGTAATCGTGGAAGTAGGCGCCAGGAGGTGGTGGTGAAACAACACACAGTGCTAAAAATACCTTTTTATTTTCAAGACTTCCTCAGTAACAAATTTTAAAGTCTGGCATTTTTCAAACAAAAAAATAATAACAGTTTCAAAAACAATTTCCAATAGCCGATTAATTTTCTTTATGAAAAGGAGATTGCAAGGTATGACGTTAACAACTTCCCAATAATAAGATTTCAAACTTATCAATTCCTTATGAAAAACCTTTAAGTAGCTAGTTTATACTAAAGTTAAAATAATTGTCTCTTGCCAATTAAATAACTCATATTACACCTGTCAGTTGTTACAAGATAAATGTGAATAAACCAGCACACAAACCTTCACATTAAAGGCAGTTCCCAAAAAAAATTTTCCTTAGCTCCGTGAGGGAGTGACACGTCTAAAGGGACTCAGATCACAATACTAGGAATAGTTATTGGTGGTCTACAGGGCCACAGCATTTCAGCCCCAAAACTTGCATTACAAGCCACCATCTCCCCTAGTTAAACAAAGCCAGAAGATGCAGCAAGGGCGGTGCCTCTGAACCACAGAAACACACGACACCGACCCTAAATCACTCACTCAAGGTATGAATGAAACGGCCCGACCAAGAAGCAGTTACCACATTCCCGCGGACAGGCAAACGAAAACTGTGGTGGGAAAACCCCAACAAAGCCACTGGTGAAGAAATTCATACACTACACTAGAACTTGAAAAATCTCAACTTCTCACACTCCACCATAGCGCCGAAAACACGTTGCACTTCCTTATGCTCGTCAGAGCCAACCGCTGCCAGTTGTTTCAACGGCCGATAAGAAGACATACGGTCCCAAGCGCTGATCTCCTGCACCACGGCTTCTAAGCTTCATAATCCACGTACATGCGGGTAAGGCAGACTTAGCCCCTGACGGCCAAGAGGTCGGCCAAAGCACGTGGCGAGCAGTTGACGACCCCCAACAACAGCGGCCCGCTCATGCCACCACCTCTCTCGGTGACAGCCCAGTACGTACGCTCGATCGTCACGCGACCGTACTCTTGCTCCACCTCCCGCCAGAGGGCGGTAGCGATCCAAACAGCGCGCGAAACCATAAGCGCCACCACAAACACTAGACGCGAAGTGAAAACACTCCGCCGGACGCAGTTTTTGAAGAAATCATATTTTCTTCTTGTCTGAAATGCTTATTGTCTACGTCGCCCGGTTTTAAAGGTTGCACTCCAGGCTAGTACATTCACAAAAAACTTCCTAAGTTTATGTTCTTTTTCTTCTTTCGTTTCACCCTACTTTGGGGTGTATATACCAATAAATTTTTAATATTATCTGCCTTTCTATTACCCTAGTATTGTTTCATTCTTTCTGATCTTGGTTTCCTTTATCCTTGAGAGTTCTGGATTGTTCGTTTCGTTTTCATTTTGACCTGGAAAATCTCTTTCTTGTGTGTGGGTTTATATTTTTCTCAGTTTTATCTATGAGCATATTTTCTGTGATTTGGAGTTTTCCTAAGTCCTTCTCCGTTTCCTTTAATCAGTTTGGTTTGTTGCCAAAGTAGTCAAATTTTTTGTTACTCTATTAGGATTCATTCTGAGGATGTGTCCATAAAAATCAATTCTTTTTCTCATTGTGCCTCTGAGTTTTTTGGTAGTTTAGTTAAGGATTTCATTATCTATCTGAATTAATTTGTGTTGTGGAATCTGGGACCAACGATTTTTCTTAATATCTTCGTTTCTTTGACCTCCAGCTTTCCAACTAGGCCATGGTTGGTGATAGACAAGGTTTCGGCTTCATACAGGGCTTCCGTTTTGATTACTGTATTGGAATGTCTTATTTTTGTACTCCATGAGAGGAACTTTTTGGTATATGTGCTTTTGGCACGTTTGAAGGCAAGTTTAGTTTTAGTTGTTCTACGCCCCCTTTCTTCTTTCTCGAGGTTATTCCAGCTGATTCATTCTCCAAAGTTTTTGAATCCTTTGAGAGTGTATATTTTTTGTTCTCCCACTTTAAAATGTTTTGGTGGCTTTTTTTGTTTGGCATTATATTGGTGTTTTCAAAGGACTCTTTGAGACATATTTTTCAGCTTGTTTTTGTGGTTTGAGGGTCTGTTCTTTGGCTTCTTCCCATGTGCGGCAAGTAGGATCAAATCGTTGGCGAAGCCTAGAAAATTGACTTTGATGCCTTTGTTGCTTGTTCCCAGTCGGAGTCCACAATGGATCTTACCGTTTCACTCTCTGTCTACTTTTACTGAAGCGCAGTTAACTAACGGGGCGGGGAGGGGGGGGGGCAGCGTGAGAGAACGTCTTCTTGCCGTACATTAACCTTTATCTTAAAAGGACCAGAGACGATTGCCATGAACTGGACTGGTGTATGTATCCGTAAAGGGCTTCTCTGATTTGGTTTGTGGTTTTGTTGTCTAGGTTTAATTCTTTTAGCACAGAGGGGAGGGAGTCTTCGTCTATTGTGTCGTATGCTTTCTGAGTCAATGAAAGTGATCACACATGATGTTGGTCTTGGTTTTTGATAGGCCATGAGATTCTCGAGGTTTGTTCTGGACGGGATCTTCCCTTCCTGAAACCCTCTTAGTATTCTCCAAGTTGATGGTCTGATGGGGTTCTGCCCTGTTTAGCAGAACGTTAGAGGATATCTTACTCATTACATCTAGGAGTGAAATCCTTCTGTAGTTCTTGGGGTCAGTTTTAACACTTTGTTATGTGAGCCCTCTCCCACTCATCTGGGACTCTTCATTTAAGCAGATTTCTTAAAAGACGTTATGGAGAGAGTCTATGGCACTTTTGTTGACATTTTTTCCTAAGTTCAGCTGTGGTTTAGTTTTTTTTCTGGAGTTTATAGTTTTTGAGATTTGAAATGACTGTCTCTGGTTACACAGTGGAAGATGGTTCAGAGTTTGAGTTGTTTGCTGTTGAGGTCATAAAGTCCACTTTTCTATGGTTCCTTTACAGTTGAGAAGGTTTCTCAAATATTCTGGCAATTTTTGCAGTTATACCTACGGCTGCGGTCAATATATCCGTTTTTGTCTTGAAACCGTATGATCCGTGGGCTGTAGTGCGTTATTTTTTGTTTAAAAGTCTTACAAATGGCTCTTGCGTTAATTTTGATGAAGTCTCAATTGTTATTTAAGAGGAACTGATCTTCTTGTGCTTTTTTTATTCTTTTTGCTGTTTTTGATCACTATATTTCTAATGTTAAGAAGTTTTGTCTGTTATTTTAATTTTTCTGTGACTGCCATTGTTGCCATGATTTTCTTTTTAGTTCATAGAGTCTGTCACATTCTTCTGTGCACCAAGCATATTTTTTGGCTTAGGTCATGAGAGCCAACTGTTCAGCTTTGCTTACTAGACTTTTTCTATTTGATAGCAGTTTTGGTTCTGCATGTCTTTCTGAGGAAAAACTCCTTGGTGTTTATTATCTTTTCCTACGGTATTTTGTTCTTTTGGGGTTGTTGGTTCGATTTTTCCTTTTCGGTATGATTTTCATGTTTATTTTCAAAGGTATTAATCAGAATATAGGTTGGTCTCCCTGAGGGCTTTGACATTTTGTATGGAACTTTGGTCTAATTGCAGCGGGATCAAGTTGTCAATTCGGGTAGGTGTGGGTTTGATGATACCCATGTTTTCTGTTTTCAAGTTTGAAAAAACTGTCCCAAGGTACAAAATGATCATGTAGGATATATCAAATATTGTATTGCAATTTAAACGTGTTGAAATCGAGAAAATTTTATTAGTACTGTATTTAGTCGTTTGTCTGTTACGTTGTTCATCTACTACACACAAAAATCAGTCAGTAAACCAACATAAACAGGAGTATTATTAAAAACTACTTACTAGCTAAATACATTTTAAAACTAAAGCTGGTGGAAACTAGCACCAATCTCTATTTCAGAGGCACATAAAACTGTTAAGATATTAACGAAACTCAAGTTTATTTGCAAATATCACACGTTCTATGTAACGGATATTTCTTTAAGCTTTAAGTTAAATGAATTAGTCTGTGAGTGGCCGGTAGATAGCGAAGCGTAGTGCAAGGCTCGCTTGATTATGCAGTTAATTTTCAAATAACTTTTGGGAATTCAGCCAGGTAACACTTTCAGCGATTTGCAGATATTTCGGCGGGAGAACACCCCGCCATTTTCAAGGCAAACTAAAATGGCGGGGTGTTCTCTAGCCTAAATATCGGCGGTCGCTGAATGTGTTACCTGGCTCAATTTCCGAAAGTTATTTGAAAGTTGTATACGCCAGGAGAAACTCATGTCTCACATATGCAGGTAATGGTTGCCGTGGATGAAATTTCGAAACACTAAGTAGGGACAAAACGATTAAACTCGCCACCGACTGCGGGCTCTCAACAGCGCCACACCCTTAGCTGGCAATAAGAACCAAGCCATTAAATTTTAATCCTGAAAGTAAAAAACAGGTACTCTTGCAATCTAAGAGTAACTAGCGCACACTGCAATACAGGGATAAGTCTCATCATAAGGCAGTATAGACATTTATGCTCTAGGCGCTAATCTGTTTTCCCAAGTTTACTCGCATCCAACTGCTATCATGAATCCATACAGAGTCCCTTATATTACATTCATTCGTAAGATAACAGATAACGAGTCAAAAGACTGGCCGCAGACGGAATAACAAGCATTTTACGAGAAAAATTACTACAACGAAAAACCGGAAAAAGTTACAAATTTAACTTTTTTTATTTCCTCGATGACTAGTTTCTGCAGGGACCCATTTCCAAATCATAGTGCCAGATAGCCAAAATGGTATTTCCAGAAATACCATGTCAATAATACGTATGTATTATGAAGTGCAAATGAACAGTTATAGCGTATGTATATAACTATATGCGTTGTAACTGTTCATTTGCACTTCATAATAAGCATATATTTTTGGAACGGTTTTTGTATTTTTGGAAATACTGTTTTGACTATATGGCACGATGATTTGGAAACGGATCTCGGCACGAAGCTAGTCATAGAGTAAATGAAAAAAAAGTGAAATTTGCAACTGTTGGATGGTTTTCCGTTGTACAGATTAACAGAAGTTGCTGACCTTTAGTTATTCCAGCATGCTGGAAGCTCGTAAAAGATCACTACAACACAGATAATAGGAACTCTGCTCAACAGAAAACTCGTAACTCGTAGCACAGCTTGGTATACTATACATCGCAGAAGACTGTCTGCTGTTTCAAGTTACTAGATGATAGACGACCGACGAAGTACGGCTTAAATGTTCACATGAAATAAAAGCTGCTTCAAAAATATATACAACTTTGGTGGCCTAATATTCTGTAACTCAATAATTAACAGTATATTCCAAATAGCTTTAGTACTGTGTGATATACAGGACTTGAAATATTTGCAAACTTCGGAAACACACGACCTCATTTATGACAACAACAAAAAACTGTGGAAAATGGCGGAAAGTGATTATGGTGATATCTAGTGGATATTCCTTCACATGGTTATTAAATAACCAGATTGAAATATCGAGCAAGGAACACCATGTGTTCCTAGGTTCACTCTCTTCTAGGTACAACACTCTCCTCTACTTTACGTTTAATTCTTAATGTAAGACTTTTCTGCACCCAGTGTGCAGACTCAGAGTTCAACAGACTCAGTCTCCGACTGCATAGGCAAATGCCAGTGAAGTGGGGATGTAGTCTGCCAGGGTCCGGAGTGTGATGTGATATGGCTGGTGCTGCAGGTTCCTGCGACACCTGGAGTCCGCCATGGGCGCCATGGTGCTGGTGCAGCTGTCCTCCACCATGCTCAACCTCTGCATAGGACTCTACCACCAGACTAAGGTGAGCACAAGTGTTCACAGGGCCTGCTACTTAAGCAGCTAGCGTTTCTATTTTAAACAAACTCAAGTCTCACTTTTCTAAACAAACTACCCATGTCACGTAACGAGTTATAGCCACTTTCCAACTGAGAGCAGTGAATATTATTAGACTCAGGAACACTTAAAACAGCGCACCAAGAAGGAAGAAAGGTACAGGTGCGAAACTTTGCAAATAAGTTTACTGTGGTCCATATGTACACGATAGATGTTTGGTGTCAATGCGCATGCCCATATACCCGGCAGTGGCGCTTCAATCGGGCAGGCCGCCTCATTTAAACGGCGCTTAGTCGACGAGTCATACAGGTGACGATCATATCCGGAATCGACGAGAAGTAGACGCAGAATGGCAGGTGTCAGACATTTGTCACAGTTAAACCAGTCTGAGAGGGGCCTAATGTCGTGAAAACCGCAGCTGGCCAACACACCGTGTGCCTCTCCAGGTCGATCGTTCGGAGTGTTCAGTCAGACGATGTTGGGAGCAGTGGATACGAGATGGCACCCAGGTGCAACGTACCAGTCTGGAGCGCCAGAGAGATGACGAGGCGAGATGATGGAAGGATCGTGCAGCATATGGCCAGGGATCCTGCAGTGACTAGCTCCACGATACGAGCAGATGTACGGGTGCCAGCTATTCCACAAACCTTTTCCAGACGCCTTGCGACTTTATAATCTTGGCACCCTTGTCAGGTACTACCGTTAACATTGAGACATATGTCTAGATTGGCGCCAACCAGAACGACGTGGACTGCCACCGAGTGACATTACGTGGCTTTTAGCCATGGATCCCGTTTCGTTTTGGGGACAGATGATAACCACATATGGATGTGGAGGCACAAACAGTACTCTTCCACACACGCATTCGCGTGCCACATCGCCCGCACATCCTGCGTAACGGTCTGGGAGGTCATTGCCTACGATAGCCTGTCCCCTCTAATTTCGAACATGGAACCTTAACGGGTCAGCGTTATGCTGATGGCATTTGTCAACGATATGTGGGACCTGTCCTACGCTGTTTACCAGAGAACTTTCCCAACAAGATAATGCTCCTCAGCATGCGGCTCGAGTTGCTCAAGACTTTCTACATTATACGATATTGCCGTGCCTTTGTTATTCTGAATTAGTATGAAAAGTTCCTTTGGATAGGCATGCATGTCCCGAGGAACTTTATATCGTAATTCAGAATAACACAGGCACAGCAATATCGTATTTATTCACCGACATCGGATAAGCGACTTTCAGGTAAAATGTCCCACTCATACGGGAATATACTTAATAGATGTACAAGTATAGATGTAGACGCATGGTTCACAACATATGGAAGTTTGGTTCTGGCCTTGAATCATGCGCGGGTAGCCAAATTGTAAGGCCATCGCTAGTTATAAGTGAGAAGTTCATATTATGACCCGATCCGATACAAATTTTCATTGTCGTCATCCCACTCTACAGCTGATGATTGTCCATATTCGCAATTGCGAATACACTTAATGTATTTATACGTTATGTTCCAATTCCTCCATGGCCGGCTTGCTCCCCAAAATTGTCTACTACCGAGCATGTATGGCACCAATTGAAACGCCATTTTCCTTTGAGTCACTCTCTACATTATATGGAAGTGACTCTTCAAAACTTGCGGGTCAGTCTGCTTCAAGACAACATCAGACATCTAATCAATTCGATTCCCGTCCACTTTGCGGCATGTATTCCAGCAAACGGTGGTCCAACGTGTTATTGATGTTGCTCTATATTGTCTACTTGTACTAATTGTGTTTGTTTATTTGCCTTGGTTTTGGAATGAAGTGATTCTCTCATCTTTATCATTATGTCTAAAAAAATTTATTTACATCCGATGCTCCATTCTAGGTACGCTGTTTTCAGTGTTCCTGTACCTTCGCAGGTATTAGATTTGTTGACAACGAGAAGGAGTAAATATTGACAGTGCTGGCGGAGAAATTGATGAAATATGCAAATGTTAAAGTTGAGGAAGTCGTAGCGTTCAAGGAAGGGCGCATACGACGCAGTGCAGAATTGGATTCAAGTGCCTGGCATATAGAAAACAAGGAGCAAAGAGGCCACAGTAAATGTTTCATTTACAACAGGATTATTATTTATTGTATGATGACAGTAGAAATACTAAATTGTTACTTACAACAAACACAAACATTTCTACACAGATTTACACAATCTCAAGTTCATAATGGGCTCCTACCTCTAAGTTCAGGTTTAAAATCCTGGCACGCCGGAGTGGCCGAGCGGTTCTAGGCCCTACAGTCTGGAACCGCGCGATCGCTACTGTTGCAGTTTCGAATACTGCCTCTGGCATGGATTCGTGTTATGTCCTTAGGTTAGTTAGGTTTAAGAAGTTCTGAGTTCTAGGGGACTGAAAACCTCAGATGTTAAGTCCCATAGTGCTCAGAGCCATTTGAACCATTTTTAAAATCCTGTCAGAAGCTTCTGCAGACAAATTGTGAAGGTATTCCATTGTCCCTTTGAATGCGCTAAGGAAACATTCAGTGTAATGTAAGGTTTTGTTTGGTGCTCGTCACTGCAGTCACATTCAGGGGAGGACCTGCACCCCCATTACTGCAGCAATGTTCCACATCCGTTCCGATCAGTTCTGATACGATTCAGCATGCACCAGAGTCGTCGGGGTAAATGAAAACCTGCCTTTCGCTCCCAGGGAGTTTTGATTAACTGGCGATGCTTCACGGGCGATTACTCCTGCCTTTTATTGTTCCAGGCTTCTTATATGTTGAAGTGAGTGTCCTGCAGACTGATTGCTGTGCGCCATAGCAATTGCGTGTTTGCTAGATCAACACAACCTGTGATGAGGCGTATCGCTTGATTGAGTAGAGTGAGTTACTTTAGCGTGAGCACTGTTTAGCCAGATGGACTACTGCTGCTCACATCAGCAGGTATTACCTCTCCATTACCCTGACTTTTTATCTGTTCTCTAGGAGGTGGTAAGAGAGCAACTACTGTTAAGATGAGACCGAACTGTCTTAAACGATTGTCGGTCAGAATCTAACGAGGAAATTTACCCAGAAAGGTCCTTCTCAGGACCCGCAACATCGTAGATTGAACCTTCAGTGCCAATTTGTCAACCAAACATAGAACTCATAAGCAGGGCAAACAGTGATTGCTTATCTAGAACACTAAGAGAACATCAGATTGATATCTTCTTACTACACAATAGGCTAAATGTAGTAATCGGCTCCAATACTGCAGTATTATGAACAATATATGGAAACACCATCTTTGACAAAACCTCACAGCTTTTGTCACGGATAACTATACTTCAGGGGAAACAAAAAACTAAAATTTGTTCTGTCTCTGGGGTGCCGTATTAAAAGGTGCCAATCAGTATTGCTAATGGAGACGACATTAGTTTCAAAAACAATTTTCTAGACTACATTAGAGTTCTACGACATACTGAAGCATTAGAATCAGAGTGGCCGGTGCTTTGTCGAGATTATTCGTACACATTACACTGTAAATAAAGGTTGGCAAAGTAAGTGTGTGACGAATATTGCCAGACAAAAACGCCAATTCACTTTTGATTGTTATGTATGCATTCAAGTGATAAGAACTTCGTTTTGGGGTCACTTCTCATGTATGACTATAAAAAAAAGGTTCAAATGGGACTTAACATCTGACGTCATCAGTCCTCTAGAACTTAGAACTACTTAAACCTAACCTAAAGATATCACACACATCCATTCCCGATGTAGAATTGAAACCTGCGACCGTAGCGGTCACGCGGTTCCAGACTGAAGCGCCTAGAACCGCCCGGCCACACCGGCCGGCACTATAAAAGCGAAACCTCATAATAACATACAGATATGAACAGCAAAAATTACCCAAACAAGTGTAGACCCAGCTTATTCCTAGGTTACCTCCTAGAAGTAGATCCATCTTCGATAACGCTCCGTATCAGAACATGCAACAGGGGAAAAGCTTAAATTATGCGGCTGACCTGACCAGAACTTAGCATATAGTGATCCAGACCTAAGGAAAACTGAACTTTTGGGACTAATTAAGAAGCACCAACCTTCTCCTGTTTATTCTATCAACAAAATTTTTAGCTTTACTCTTGTCACCAACATTGCCTGAGAAGTTATTCTTGAACATCAAGAACAATATGGTCAAAGACGATACGGTGTGGAACCTCTGTATTAATGTATTTTATGTGAAACATTGAACTTAATTTGCGTCCTGTGCTCTCCCTGCGCTCTATACTCGGTATTCCAGGCATAGACTGAACCAGTCATTTGCAGTTGCTAATATTCCTAATGATCCCTGCTCCTTTCAGAATTTTAGGACCGACAGTGTCAAAGACATTCGCTTTGTAAATTTGTGGAACGCTTATGTTTCTCTACTATCTCTTTTGTGAAAGCTATTCTGGCTCACTCTCTACTTTTTCTACTTTGTAAAACAAGCTATACTCCGCTGAGAAAGTCAAATATCTTTGGTTACTTCATTGGTCTTTCATAACCGATAATATTATTTTTATGAATGATGCCACGTTTTACTGGTGCCCCAAAATTTAGGATACGGTTTTGGCTGTAAGTGCGAGAAAAACACTGATGTGTTAAATTTCAGTAATATCAAAATATTACAGCATGCAACCATAAAATGTAAGTTGTAGTCACACGAGTGGTTTCCGTCGCAACGTTTATCTAAATGTGTTTATTTATTTACACGTCCAGTTCCGTAAGACCACATTGAGGAGCAAATCTCCAAGGTCATTGAAGAGTCAGTACATGAAATTACAACAGAAAAGTAATAACAGATAAAAATAAAATGTTTATGAACTCAAAAAAGTCAAGCCATAAGTTTAAGTACACGCAATGAACCATATAACATAATAATTAGCTTATTTTTTCGAGGAAATCCTCAACATTTGCTTCCTTCTGGCAAGAAGTATGGGAAGTATTTGTCTTTGGTGTGTGTGTGCAGATAAGGGACGTCCTCACCGCTCTGCAGTACGCCATGCTCCTACCCTTCTACAGCAGCCAAATCTACTTCTACTGTTGGACGGCTGATGCCATCACACAGCAGGTGGGCCTTAACTACGTTACGAACACATTTTGTTTACGTGGCTAAATGCCCACACTGGCTCTGCAGCACCATCGCTGTCGGTGCGACGAGTTCGTGAGTATGCCAGTTGTTTGCACGTAGCATAAGCTTTATTATGCGTCCTGCTATTCAGTTTCTGAGAGCGCGTGCAAGCAAACGCTCGGACGGGATGCTGTATCGGAACTGTGCTCAATAGTCTAGCATAAGGATTAAATCCAGAGTGAGCAAACACCATCAGTGTATATAGAAGGCTTTGGTTCTGCTGACGTCCCCTGTCTCGTTAACTAGATCACCCAGTGTTACCGTGTACTCGTACTGAAAGACAAAGTACTCCGAATCCAACTGTAAAAATGTCAGACTTGCTAGTGTGGCAGTAAAGCGCGTGCCTGGAACCCGAGATCTCGCGGAATGGAATCCCGGTCGGACAACGGAAATTTTCAGTGTGCCTTTAATCTAATCGTCACTTGTTAACGGTGTGAAGAGTCTCTAGGAAAACACGTGGTCCGTATTTCACGTTAAACCATAATACCTGTTTTCGCAACTGGATATCTCAAGTAGATTAGGAATACGTAACTCACCGAAGACGCGTTAAACTGAAAGGCTTGTACTCGGCCACTAAGTCAAAGTGAAAAAAAAAAAAAAAAAAAAATTTGGATTAGGAGATATTATTAACTGACAGCAGTCGCAAAATAGCGCACAATTTTATTTCTGGAATTATAATGCAGTTAGGAGTTGGGCACAAACAATTAGTAATTTTCAACGAGTAATCTCGATACAAAATGTGGTTTTATGACATCAGTAATCAAGAAATTGTTGTTTATTTAAAAAAAAAAATAACTTGTTAGCATCGTCACTAACAATGCTCCCACTAATACGCAAATATTACGAGGGTCACTCCAAAAGAAATGCACACTATTTTTTTAATTCCAGCTTTTATTCTACATGTTTTGAAAGTTTTACAGTGTGTAGATACATCCTTTAGGAACAATATTTTAATTTCTCCACATAATTGCCATCCCTCTCAACTGCCTTACGCCATCTTGAAACCAGTGCCTCTATACCTGTATTGTAAAATTCTGGACGAACCTGTTGCAGCCACTGTTTGCCAGCTTTCACAAGGGAGTCACCATCTTCAAACCTTGTTCCACGAAGCGAGTCTTTCAGTTTCCCAAATAGATGATAGTCACATGGAGCCAGGTCAGGACTGTAAGGCAGGTGTTTTAGTATTGTCCATCCGAGTTTTGTGATCGCTTCCATGGTTTTTTGACTGTCATGTGGCCGTGCATTGTCGTGCAACAGCAAAACATCCTGCTTTTGCCGATGTGGTGGAACACGACTCAGTCGAGCTTGAAGTTTCTTCAGTGTCGTCACATATGCATCAGAATTCATAGTGGTTCCACTTGGCATGATGTCCACAAGAAAGAGTCCTTCGGAATCGAAAAACACCGTAGCCATAACTTTTCCAGCAGAAGGTGTGGTTTTGAATTTTTTTTCCTTGGGTGACTTTGCATGATGCCACTCCATTGACTGCCTCTTCGTCTCTGGTGAAAAATGATGGAACAATGTTTCATCACCTGTCACAATTCTTACAAGAAATTCATCTCCACCATTCTCGTAGTGTTCCAAAAGTTCGCTGCATACTGTTTTCCTTGTTTCTTTGTGAGCCGCTGTCAACATCATGGGAACGCATTTGGCACAAACCTTTTTTAACGCCAACACTTTCAGTATTCTGCAAACACTTCCTTCCCCTACCCCAACGTAGCGTGACAATTCGTTCACTGTGATGCGTCTGTCAGCAGTCACCAATTCGTTAACTCTCTGCACATTGTCTGGAGTGTGTGCAGGACGAGGCCTGCAGCTGCGAGGACAATCCTCATTATTGCCGTGCCCGCATTTATCACGTAACCTGCTTGCCCACCCACTAATTGTAGTGCGATCGACCGCATCATCTCCATATACCTTTCTCATCCTCTTGTGGATGTTTCCAAATGTCTCGTTTTCACAGCACAGGAATTCTATGAAAGCACGTTGCTTCTGACGAACAAGTGTAGCACCCATCTTAAAGACATGTGTGACGGCGCCACTCACGGGAACAGTTTGAACTAAGTTTGAAAACAAGGATGTATCTACACACTGTAAAACTTCCACGCATGCAGAATGAAAACTGTATTTTTACAAAAATAGTGTGCATTTCTTTTGGCGTGAATCTCGTAATAAAACCTCAGATGGGAAAAAATTTTCCGGTAACAGAATTGCGCTTTCTGGTCTCTCTGACCAGAAAATTATTTAAATGAAAAGCCACATCTACGGTCCCTGGCCAATTAACATAAAATACAGGGTGTTTGTAATTAAACTTTCGCTAACTGAGCAGGAAAATTATTTGTCACATGGAAACCAAACCTTATATGATTGTTTGCGGCAGCTGATACTGTTTGCTGCAGCCTTTGCATTGTTGGTAGTGTTGGTGTCATGAGCTGCTGTATGGCGCCAGTACTGGGGCGGTGACATAAGGTTAAAACACAAGCATTTTTGAGCGTTACAGCTGCAGACAGTCGAAATCGGTCTGGCCACCAGATACTCGTAAAGCTGTTTTATCTAAACAACATCAGCAGTGCTTCTGCTCTTCGCCAATGTCAAAGCATTAATATGAAGACGTCTTCTTTCCGCACCGTGCTTGTAGAACATTACCCGGAAATTCGAATTAACTGACGGTTTGAAAATTGTACCTGGGATAGGCAGACGGACAATTGCCCCACAGATTGTTTAAGAAGTTACTGTTGTTGTTTAACGACTGATACTAGAAATAAAAGTAATATGATATATTGGCCCACCCGGTTAGCGTAGCAGTGTAACGCACGGCTTTCCGGAGTGGGAAGGATCGCCTGGTCCCCGGCACGATTCCGCCCGGCAGACTTGTGTCGAGGTCCGGCGAGCCGGCCAGTCTGTGGACGGTTTATAGGCGGTTTTCCATCTGCCTCGGCGAAAGCGGGCTGGTTAATCTCGTTCCGCCTTCTAATATGTCAGTATCATGACAACTATCAAGTTCTTATTACTTTAACATTTCTCTCAGGCACATATACTAATTTTTAAATGAAATGCCGCGACGTCTTGTCATATAGCCTCCGTCCACTACAGTGTCATCTCAGTCACTTTGTGTCACTTCCAAGTAGCTGATAGCTTCGCGATATGATAAGAGGCCTCATATGTATACACAGTAAATCTTAACAGTTGGCTAGAACATAGGGAAAACCGCACAGATTTCACACCGGTGCATATAAACTTACTTTCAAATTCTTGCAGGCTTTGACTCTCACAATGTCAAACCACTTCCTCCGCGGACTGACACCTACAGTCAGGAGGGCTGCTTGTAGACTCACGGATTTCACTGTCTACGGTCAGTTTCAAGAAGTTGTTTTCATGTTTGGGCCTTGCTGGTGCTCATCTTCAAGAGCAGCATGCAGGCACTCTCATTCGTTAACGCCTGCTCCAATTAACAGCACTTCTCTGGAGAGAGCTGATTCCCACCAGGGCTTCCACAAGTTTATATCCAACAGGTGCCGGAAAGGATCTGCTACGGCGATAAATCTCCCTAGTTCTTAAGACAGCACATTAGCCTCCGATCGCAAATCACTTCAGACGGATTACAGACATAGGCAACTGGACCCATTAGCTCCAGGTCGGACGCAGGTGGAAGTCAGTTGCTGTCTCTAGAGATGCGGCTAGAAACGATGTGTTACAATGTATCTTCTTATTGATCAGTTAATAACACTCGGTTTTTGAAAGATTTTCCTCTCGTTCTGTAAATCAAAACAGTTAATAAACATCGACTGAAAAACTTTGTTTAGAAAATGTAAGAAAATTGAAATTGTGTGTAGTTTACCACAAGCACTCCAAGTCGTCTCTACTCTTCGTTTCTTTCCTGGAGCATGTGCTGAGATGAAAAGATGAACCTAACGACAATAGAGACTGGGGTCAGTTCCATACAGCAACATAGAAACCATGGAGAGCCTAACGCCAGTGCAGATCTTGAACACTAAACCAATTATTGAGAATGAAACATATTACCACCAAGGGAACGTAAATTGAAGTGATACATTTTGATGCAAAACTGCGTGCTACACTGCCATTCAAGACCGTCAAAGAATCACACTCATACACTACAGTGGCCATCAGGGCGCAGTAGCCTCCGCTTCACCCCCTTCATCCATTACCCCGTGATGTACCCATACGAAGTACTGGCTGCTTTGTCAACACAACACACTACTTACGTATTCCTACAGCTTTCTTCCGTGAAACCATTCTTCTTTGCAAGTGAGAAATGGTGATGCTGAATACGAACCGCCTGTGTACACTACAGGTTCGATTCAATGTCGTCTTGACATTCGCCAAGACTAAACTGACATCAGAAATTAAAGTGGAAATATAGGACTGTTTGTATTTAAATTTTAGCTGTTTGAGACGGCCCCATGACAAAACGAGTGATCGTAGGGCAGTAAAACTTTGTAGAAACATTTGTGAGGACATGTGGCAGAGAAATAACGAATAAACCATTGAAAGAAACATTTTGATTGCCACACGAGAGGATAACACTTGTTAACTGCGTACTATGTTACGTGCCAGCCTACAAACGCTGCTCAATGTCATGACCATCTGCATGCACGCCAGCCTGGAACCGCACTCGAGATTGCCCTTCTCGTATCCGTAACATCTCATATGGTATGTTACAACTTTTGAATCTCCCACATGTGTTAGTACCCCGTCGATAAACTCTGTCCTCCAGGTAACCCTGCAGCCAGAAATCAGACGGCTTCAAATCAAGTGATGTTGGGGGCCACGCAGTTTGAAACAATCAGCCAGTGGTTAGGTTTCCTCCGAATATGTTACAGAGCAACCAAGTGGTCTCACGAGCAGCGCCAGGTGGAGCTCCATCGTGCATCAAAACAGTTGCGTCCAAAGCATTTCTCTCCTGTAGAGCGGGGTTCACATGTTAGCGAAGCAAATTACAGTGACTTGTTCCATTCATGCTTCATGTCGTTGGTCCTTGTGGTCCAAGATCCTCCTACGTCACTAAATGTTCGAATGTGTGTTAATTCCTAAGGGACCAAACCATTGAGGTCATCGGTCCCTAGACTCAAACACTACTCAAACTAACTCACGCTATGCACAACACACACACACCCATGCCCGAGGGAGAACTCGAACATCCGGCGGTAGCGGCCGCGCAGTTTGTGACATGACGCCCCAAACCGCACGGCTACTCTGCGCGGCCCTACGTCACTATAGCAGTACCAACGCCTAAGAGCAAGTCACTGACACTGCAAACAACGCAAATCCTGCAGTGCACAGTCTGAACATTATTGGTATAAAGCTGGGTACCTGCACAGTGAGTACTGGCTCAAGCAACTAAAGTTTAATTGCAACCACCAGGTTGTTGCTGTTGTGGTTTCTATCCTGTGCAAGCTTCTTCATCTGCCAGTACTTACTGCAACCTACATCCTTCTGAATCTACTTAATGTATTCATCTCTTGGTCTCCGTATATGATTTTTACCTTCCACGCTGCCCTCCAATGCTAAATTTGTGATCCCTTGATGCCTCAGAACATACCCTACCAACCGGTCCCTTCTTCTTGTCAAGTTGTGGCACAGACTCCTCTTCTCCCCTATTTTATTCAAAACCTCCTCATTAGTTATGTGATCTACCAATGTAATCTTCAGCATTCTTCTGTAGCATCACATTTCGAAAGCTTCTATTCTCTTCCTGTCCAAACTATTTATCGTCCATGTTTCGCTTCCATATATGGCTACACTCCATACAAATACTTTCAGACACGACTTCATGACACTTAAATCTATACTCGATGTTAACAAATTCCTCTTCTTCAGAAACGGATTCCTTGCCATTGCCAGTCTACATTTTATATCCTCTCTACCTCGACCATCATCAGTTATTTTGCTCCCCAAATAGCAAAACTCATTTACTACTTTAAGCGTCTCATTTCCTAATCTAATTCCCTCAGCACCACCCGACTTAATTCGACTACATTCCATGACCTTCGTTTTGCTTTTGTTGATGTTCATCTTATATCCTCCTTTCAAAACACTGTACATTCCGTTCAACTACTCTTCCAAGTCCTTTGCTGTCTCTGAGTGAATTAGAATGTCATTGGCGAACCTCAAAGTTTTTATTTCTTCTCCATGCATTTTAATACCTACTCCAAATTATTCTTTTGTTTCCTTTACTGCTTGCTCAATATACAGATTGAATAACATCGGGAAGAGGCTACAACCCTGTCTCACTCCCTTCCCAACCACTGCTTCCCTTTTATGCCCCTCGACTCTTATAACTGCCATCTGGTTCCTGTACAAATTGTAAATAGCCTTTCGCTCCCTCTATTTCACCCCTGCCACCTTTAGAATCTGAAAGAGAGTATTCCATTAAACATTGTCAAAAGCTTTCTCTAAGTCTACAAATGCTAGAAAAGTAGGTTTGCCTTTCCTTAATCTTTCTTCTAAGATATGGCGTAAGGTACTGACCTTGCCTCACGTGTTTCAACATTTTTACGGAATCCAAACTGATCTTCCCCGAGGTCGTCTTCTACCAGTTTTTCCATTCGTCTGTAAAGAATTCGCTTTAGTATTTTGCAGCTGTGACTTATTAAACTGATATTTCGGTAAATAATATTTAATTTATTAAAAGTTTTCAAGAAACGGTGACTGTCCTTCCATCTCCAGGCGGATGAATTATTCAGAAACAAGAGAGATGCAGTGGGAGACAAGTAAGTGATGTTAGCCTTCTCAGTGGAAACGTAGGGAAGGAATATGAATGCTCTGCTAAAAGTAGACCAATGCAGTGTTGTTGTTATTGTTGTTGTTTGCAAGGGGGGGGGGGGGGGTTCATATCAGACGTAGCATTCACCAGGTACTGGCTAGGAAACAGCCGTATTCTGTGTCCTGTTGGTATCATTGATGGTGTTGTGGGTGGTGCTGGAAGTGTTGGTGTGCAGTGACTGTGGCAGCGTACAGCAGCCACTGGGCTGAATGCTAGTACCAACTTCCTGAGCGTGCTCTGTATAGTTTTGTTGTTGTTGACTGCCTTTGGTAGCGTTCAGCAGCTACTGGTTTTTTTTGTTCGTATTCGTGGGGTGGAACGCTGTCTCTGATGGCATACAGCAGTCGCTTGTTGAGCACTGGCATCATAGAGAGGTTTGCATCGTGTTGTCGTTTCTGTTTGTAGGGTAAGCCGCTGTCTCTGGCGCCATCTGACGGCATGCAGCTCATCCCCGTGACATTGTAGTTGTTTGTAGGATGAGCTGCTGCTCTTGGTGACACATAACCATGGAGGTATCATGAGGGTGAATACGCTAAAGCCTTACGCTGTACATTGCTTCGAAGCCGGCACTGCTATATTAGCTTGTCCAAAACATTAGCAGACCATTGCTTCTTGTTCTTAATCTCCGTCGTGTGCATGCAACAGTTGTTCTAAATAGTAAAAGTTGTACTGTTTGTGTGGGCCATGCAGCATCAGGAAGGCATTATCAGATGATTTTCGTGTCTTAAGTGCCTATTTCACCCCATAATACGACGCACTTTGCCTCGTTAATGTAACTTTCTTTTTGCTATACGTTTCGAATAACCAAGAATGTAACTTGAAAAGGCTGCTTTCAATATCCAGCATTTTTCTTAATACGAACTGACGAAAGTCATGTTACCTTTCTATCGCCTCCAGAAAATGCTGAGAATGAATTTTGCAACGTTTCATTCGTTTCTAGTCTTTTCTACACAGAGCGGTCGCAAGAGAGATTTTCTAACTGGACTGATAGTAAATCTAAATACCACAAATAAAACCACAAGAGCAAAAGTAACCAATACAACTAAAATTAATGTATATAAAAGAAAATATCGCTTGAACGAGTACACTTACGAAAGAAATGTGATTCCTTTACGCTTTAGACTATAATTAGACGGACTAGTACACCTGTTAATGATGCACGCTACCAATTTTTTCTATCGAACACATCCATCATGTAGGTCGGCTTCAATTTTGTGACTTCATGACAACTCCTCTTTTTATACTCCATGCATACAACAGTCATTGCTGTGTCTTTGGCGGCGTACAGCGGCTGCTGGGCGTACACTGGCTTCATTCTCGAAAGAATGTTTTTCGAAGTGTTGTTGTTGCCTGTAGGTGGTGTCTATGGCAGCCTCTGGGTCAGACTCCATAGAGTGCCGTCGATAGCGTTGTTTGTTATAGTTCGCAGGGGGAGGCTCTGTCTCTTATGCCGTACAGTACCACATGTGTGAGCATTAGCATCATCTCCCAGAGACTCTTCTCCATCATATTCGTTAGACTGTAACACGAAGTGCTGTCTTTGGTGACGTACAGCAGCTGCGCTGGGTGAGCAATGGCATAAACTGTCAGTCAGAGCTTTGCATAATGTTGTGTTGTTGTTCTTTATAGGGTGTGGGGCTGTCTCTGGCGGCATATAGCAGCTGGTGGGTGGGCGCTGGCACCAGCTTCCAGAAGGCTCTCTCCATTCTAATGGCACGCGCCCACAAGCCACTGGTGATCACGGCAGGCCGCCTCTACCCCATCAATACAGCTGCCTTCGTAGCGGTCAGTCCAAATTATCTCGATCTGTACTTTGTTGGTTCTGTTTAACGCTTTATTCATCTAACGAATGTTGCCAAAACTCTTGTGAGTTTTATCAGATTGTGAATTGAGCACTCCACAACATACTGGTGAGCAATTTAATTTGAGGTAGTTACCTAGCTGTGTGGAAGCTCTTTCAACCTTGATGATGAAGACACATCATGGGAAACCATAAACATGACGCTACGATTAACACATTTGATTCCAATCTGAAAACTCTGAGGCTTAAATCCTAGTCGAGCGGTCCTAATTTGCAGCCCTCAACGGGCCTCTTGTTTGATGAATGCTCGGATGCTCCCTCTGAAAAGAAGACGACTGAGCCTGTGCTAATGTCAGTCTTCTTTATTAGATTTTACCATGTATACATATATGTGTGCAAGTGCGTCTGTGTGTGTGTGTTTGTGTGTGTGTGTGTGTTCTCAGGGTGAACGGATATTCGTACATCCGTTTCTCTATACTTCAGAGATAGTACGCTGGATCTACAGACACAGGAAGAAAATTTATTTATATACAGGGTGTAAATTTTAAGTTGACAAATCAGAATAACTCGAAAAATAAGCTTCACACGAAAAACTGTGCGGAATCCAAAGCTGATTATTTTCGAGGGTGACATCTGCTGGTGCTAGAATTAGCCCGCCACCCCAGCCCCCTGTGGGTGGGGTGGGAGCAACTTTAAAATTTCAAATTGGAACCCCCATTTTTTATTGCAGAATCAGATGCTACATAAAAAAACTACGTACATTTTGTCTTAAACATTTGTTTTGGTTCTTGGTAGTTGGAGCTGTAATTGAAGAAAATCCATGTTCTCATTATTGCGTGGAAAATGGATACGAATAAATAAAAACTACTGATTTACTTCTTAAATTTTGATTCGCAAAGACTAAAACTCTGCCTCTCTCCCCACAGGGTGCGGTTTGAGAGAGAGGAATTAGTTTTACAAATGTTGACCCAAACAAAACTTATCCGAATGTGCGGGAAAAATATTTGGGTCACAATTTGTAAAACTCTAATCCTTCTCCTCATTTTTCTGAGATCGCTGATCTATTCAGATTTTCTTTATTATGTAACTGTGTTTTATTCCAGAATTTCTCGTCTTCTAAGCGACCAGCTACTGTCAAATTACACACTAGCCTTTGTACCCACACCTGGTCTCGCCAACAGTTGTCGCTGCGACTGGGTCTGCCACGACGTTTTCCCAACGCTGAGCCAACCACTCTGCGTCCTGGGACCTGGGCCCAATAGCGTTTAGCCATACAATCCAACTCACCTCATAGCTATTCTAGATGGCTGACTCCCTGCATTTGCGTGCAATTCATTTATCATGGAAAGTCACAACGCGTGCATTTTAAGAAATTTTGTTTATTTCAATTCTTACCTCCAATATTAAATTCAAATTCAACTACCATTAACTAATATCATTATGAAAGGCCTACACAAAGTTTTATAATAACTGGGTGACCAGACATGATTAAATAATTCATAGTGACGCATATAACATTCGATCTGTAAAGTACACCCGTCCAGATTGGCTTGAGAAACTGCCTTATTCACGAGTAAGTTACATCAGTCTCAGTATGCGAAAGTGCTGTGTAGGACAACGGGTCAATACGTGTGGCACGAAAGCTTGTATCAGATTCACTACTGGCAAAGAACTCGTATGCTGCTGTCACTCACAACCCCTTACGATTCTTAAATGTTTTAGTACGTCATACTAATTACACAAAATCGCGAACAGAATTATAAGTTATCGGTTTACAATAACAAGGAAAAAACAAGATCAAAATTCTATCATCCATAATCAGCAGCTCTACGAACTAAACAAGTCACAAATTACGGAAAATTTTTACAAAATTCTTCATAAGTTCTCACATTATTTAAAAACTTTATAGATTACAGTTTTCGCTCTTTTATCCAAAACACTTCGACCTACTTCTAAAAACGTTGGGACGATGACAAAAACATCATTAAATCTTTCTGCATCTATTCACTCTCTATGGTAAGCGTTTTTCAGTAAACTACCAATTCTCGCACTTACATATTTGAGCAAAGCGGAAACAAGATTGCCTGTAAATCACTCAATGGGTTTATGTCCGAATTTTTATAGCCTAATGAGGAGTGGGAAAAGGACGAATGGTGTATCAAACTGATCAACATCAGGTCTAGTTTTGATTAAAAAAAAAGTAAGTAGGGTAATTAGGAAAAATTTAATTAATGCTTTGATGTAAAATTGGCATATTTTACGAACAATTGTTGTTACGTTGTAAAAGTAGTGTCAAGAAGACCATCCGTTCAACCCCTGGCTATTTTCTGCATAAAAAGTTACATTGGTGTGCTATTTAAGTGGCAAAAAGGCTTCCTCTGAATCAGTTGCTGAATTTAGGGTATTTAGAGAACAAAATACAGTAGGAAGGCGTAACTAGATGTGCAAAAGAAGTGTCAATATTTCGTCTCTTTAGGATGCAGTTATTTGGCGTAAAAGAAGTTCAATTGGTGTAATATTTTATGGATAAAAAAGATTATCCTCGTATCAAGTACTAAATTCAGGACATTTCAAGAACAGAAGGTTCTGAGAACACAAATACCTCAATACGATAGTGCTTTCTCATCAAAACCTGAAAAATAAAACACTGGAAAAATCGGTGAAATGTTTTGTGAAGTGATTTGTCCAAAAGTTGTAAATCAAACAGATTGTAGAAACGTCTGATGAGCCTTCGAATGATGCTCGAAGTCACGTACAGCAAATGAGGTGCGCATAATGTTTATCTAATCTGTTTTATTTCTCAGTTTTAGAGAAATCATTATACAAAATATTTCACCGATTTTTCCAATTCTTTTTTTATTTCCACTACTTTCTTGCATCAAAACTGGATCCAGACCTACTTAAGTGTCCGTCCTTCTCAGTAGCTTACGAGGAGCCTTCAGAGAGGACCTAATTTCACCAAGCTGTCCCATCTGGCCACTTGTCATATGTGTTGGACTCGGAAGGTTCTGGTTTTGACCCCCAGCATTCTTAATTTTCGTGAATTTCATCTGTTTTTCACAAAGTTCGGCACTCTTAATGCAGCATGTATATGATCTTTTAAACAATCACCAAACCACCACAAACACCAATAAAACCCGGCTACTCTGGTAGAGTTCTTAATTTAAGCAACTGGTTGCTGACAAACCATACATTTACTTCACAACCCACAATTTTATTTAAACAATTAAGGCAGCATACGCAATAGTGAATGGCTACGCATCATTTAAACAATTACACTTTATACTATATAAACGGTGATACACACAACATACTCTACAGCTCTTGCCACACATGCTTAGGTATTACAGATTACCACTCAGCGACCACAGTCATTTCAGCAGTTGCACCATTTTATTTAAACACAGATCACAGCTGTAAACAGTTGCAGTTTATTTTAACAGAACAATCTGAGCACTGCAATAATGTTTTAGCTAGGAATAGAAAGTGGTTAGCAATTGTTTCGCTTTATTTAAACACTTCATAGATCGTTCCACACATATACGTCAAACAACTGGACCAGCAACAGCACGGCATCGTCTTTATTTTTCACGTTAGTAGAACAATTCATTGTGTATGCTCGTGTGATAGGCATGTACGATGGTATGCAAAACCTAAGGAGGAAAATGACTTTCAAATTATGCGTCATTGGCAAGTAGCATAGCTCGGTGAATCTTGTATCACACATAGAAAGAATGCTACAGCACAGTGCAGAAGGTAGCTAAAAGAAATACATCTACAGCTACATCTATATGGGTACTCTGCAAATCACACTTAGCAGGTGGTTCATCGAATCATCTTTACAATAATTCTCTGTTATTCCACTCTCGAACAGCGCGCGGAAATAACGAAAACCTGTATCTTTCCACTGGAGCTCTGAGTCTTATTATGACTATCGGCGTCAACAACCTATTTTCGCATTCGGAGAAGAAAGTTGGTGATAGAAATTTCGTGAGGAGATCCCATCGCGACGAGAAACGCGTCTACTTTAATTATGTCCATCCCGAATCCTATATGATGTTCGTGGCACTCTCTTCCCTATTTCTCGATAATACAAAACGTACTGCCCTTCTTTGAACTTTCTCGATCTGCTCCGTTAGCTCTATCTCGTAAGGATCCGACATTTCGCAGCAGCACTCCAAAAGATGACGGATAAGCGTAGTGCAAACAGTCTCTTTAGTAGATCTGTTGCATCATCTAAGTGTTCCACCAATAAAACGCAGTATTTGGTTCGTCCGTCCCACATTATTTTTGTGCGTCCTTTCCAGTTTAAATTGTTCATAATTGTAATTCCTAGGTATTCAGTTGAATTTACGGCCTTTACATCTGATTTATTCATCGTGTAACTAAAGTTTAACGGACTCCTTTCAGCACTCATGTGGCTGATTTCACACTTTTCATCATTTAGGGTCAATTGCCAGTTTTCGCAACGTGTAGATATCTTTTCTAAATCGTTTTGCAAATTGTTTTGATCTTCTGATGACTTTACTAGGCGGTAAAAGACAATGTCATCTGCAAACAATCTAGAACTCCTGCTAAGACAGCCTCCTAAACCGTTCATGTAGATAAGGAACAGCAGAAGACCTATAACACTACCTCGTGGAACACCAGAAATCAACTCTGTTTTACTCCATGACTTCCCGTCGGTTACTACTGACTGTGACCTCTCTGACAGGAAATCACGAATCCATTCACATAGTTCAGACGATATTCCATAAGCATGCAATTTTATTACAAGCCGCTTGTGCAGTACGGGGTCGAAAGGTTTCTGGAATTCTAGAAATACTGAATCAATTTGAAATTCCTTGTCAACAGCATTGAGTAAATAGCTAGAGAACGATGTTTTCTAATTTCGTGTTGACTGTGTGTCAATACACCGTTCTCTTCGAGGTAATTCATAATGTTAGAACACAATATATGCTCTAGAATCCTGCTGCACATCGACGTTAATAATATGGATCTGTAAATTAGTGGATTACTGCCTTGGCCTTTCTTGAATATTGACGAGACCTGGACAACTTTCAAGTCTTTGGGTATGGATCTTTCGTCAAGCGAGCGCTTGTATATGTTTGTTAAGTGTGAAGCTATTGCGTCAGCATACTCTGGAAGGAACCTAACTGGTATACAGTCAACATTGGGAGACTTACATTTACTAGGTGATTTATAGTAGATGTCCTACTCCTAGGATATCTACTTCTAAATTACAGTGGCAGCTGTTTGACGTCTTTGGTGAAGGAATTTCGGAAAGCCGTGTTTAGTAACTCTGCTTTATCAGCACTATCATCGATAGTATTTCCATTGCTATCGTAAAGATTGTGTCTTGCCGCTACCATACTTTATACGAGGTGCTATCCAAAATTTTCTGGACTGGTGCTGCCATCTGTTGAAAACCTTACCCTTGGACTAATTGTCACCATCACCTTCGAAGTAGTTCCCATCCACACGTACACACCGGTCCCAGCACTTCTGCCACTGGTCAAATGTTTTCGGGAAGTCCTGTTCTTTGAGGGTGTTTATCACCGCCAGCGATGCTTCTTGAATCCTCTCTAGGGTGTCGAACCGACGGCCTTTCAACCTGAGTTTCAGTTTTGGGAATAGCGCGAAGTCGCAAGGTGCCAAATCTGGAGAGTACGGTGGGTGGGGTACAACCGCCATGTTGTTTTTGCCAAAAAGATCGTGGTGATCAAGGACGTGTGACAGGGCGCATTGTCGTGATGCAGCAGCCAGTCCCCATGACGCCAAAGTTTCGACCACTGTCGCCACACACTTTCACGGAGCCATCGCAAAACGTCACAGTAGTATGCGGAATTCACTGTCTGGTTGGGTGAGACGAATTCTTTGTGCACAATTCCCTTGGTATCAAAGAAAACGACGATCATGCCCTTCACTTCGCTCTCACCTTTCTCGCTGTTTTGGGGCTTGAGAGCCTGGGCTCTTCCACTGGGACGATTGTTGCTTTGCCACTGGGTCATAATCGTAAATCCAGCCCTCGTCGCCTGTGATAACCCATGACAAGAAGGTTGGATCACCAGATGCAGTCTGATGAAGGTCCGTGCACACTTCAACACGCCGTGCCTTCTGATCGGCAGTCAAGATCCTTGGCACAAATTTTGTGGCGACGCGATGCATGCCCAATTCATCAGTCAACATTCGTTTACATGTCCCATAACCAATACCCACTTCATCCGCAAGGTCTTGAGTGGTTCGAAGTCGATCAGCACGAACCAGCTGTTGAAGTTTGACAAAAGTGTCTTGCGTTGTGCGGCTAATGGGCTGTCCAGTGTGAGCATCATCTTTTACGTCTGTACGGCTGGCTGTGAACCGAGCGCGCTGCTGAATGGAAATAGTGATCAAGTAATAAAGACCTTAGGTTTTTTCAAAAAACTAAAAAAAAGTTATAATGATGAAATAATTTTATCTTATGTGGTGAACTATTGCAAACCTGTATCGCTCTATTCATAATGGAACTCTTATAACCGGTATCCTTACTGACTGGAGATAATATTTTTGTTTTTGCCTTATAACATGCCCTTAGATGTCGAAATTTTTGTTTAAATGTAATGCAGACAGAACATCATGCCTATCGTATGAACAAGGGAGGAAATTTATCTCTGTTAGGGGTGGACCACGTCAACACAGTGAACAAGCTGTCTCTCAGTCTCTTTCCACTCAGAAAACTGAAGAAATATTGGCGGAAGGGTGAACGATGTTGTGGTGGCTGGCAAGTTGTGAGGTTTTATCAGAATCGGTAGGCACGTAGCTGTATTTGGTAAGAGTGCACTCGGAACTGGTTTATTTAACATAATTGAAGTCTTAGAACATTTATTATAAAAGACAATCAGTCGTATAACATTACTGACGGCTTTTATTAACGTGACTTAAAAATCAGTGCATGATGAAAGGAGTTCGTAACAATGGCTATCATTTAGCTCTGACTTATATTACAAATTCATACTTACAGATATCTCACCATGAAATGCTAGTTACACCACAATTTAGCAGGGAACTCCATGGTCATTGCTTCTCCACTTCAAAATATGCAAATTCACAGAAGAGACTGAGGGTTGATGTCTGTAGTAACAGGTGAGCAGTGCATGACTGTAATGTTTCTGTCAAAGTACAATAGAAAGTAATCCAGGCAGACATTTTGTAAAGGCATGTGACCATTACAGCTGTCAGTAACATAACTGAATCATATGTAAAGGTGTAGGTTTATACAATATACATTACACTATTACTATTCCCCTTATGACTAAGCAGTGATGACACACATTTTGTTTGAATTGATGAGAAAGTGAGATTTTAAAAAATATTTAGGAAGTTTACGGAATAGTAGCATAGGATTTTACATATCATGCTGCATGTATTGGTACTTGGCAACAGGAGGGAAGTCATTGCATCTATTTCCAAAATATATTAAAGATGTATGAAATATTACCTCCTCTTCTGGGTGTGTCTATCACATGTGGGTGGTAGGCACCCTACCTTCCACATAAAGTGAATAACTGATCTTAGTGCGACAGCCGCAGAATACTAAATGTTGTGTGACTATAAAAACGTACAATACTTTTAACATTTTTTTTTCATTTAATCCAAAAGTTAGTTTTTAAAACTTCTATAGTTCAGTTCAGTACGAGGCGGACAATGAATTTGGGGCATCACACATTCACGTTGTAATGCTTATAACAATACTGATACTTAGAAATGAACGCATCAGTCTGGTACGTTTAAGGTAATCTGCCGAAGCTGTGTGAAATCTCACATACAGAGGGTATTAGTTGCTTAGGAAAGAAATAATAACCAATTGCATTCGAATTATGACATTCTTATAAACTTTTTTTCCAAATTTCGGGAAACAGCTTACAAACAGTTTAGCCCATCCAAACAATATGTTAACACTACTATCAACAATAACTCCCTGTATCTCATTAAAACTATCGAATCTATAGTCTTACAGCTGCAGCATTGCGATATCTTTAAAAATATTTATGATGTCTAGTTTGAGCAAATTTCTTCAGCGTGCTCTTTAGCAATGACTGAATGGTTCCTTCAAAGCACTCAAAGATGTTTCTGTGTCAAAACTTGTATTCACGTACATTTGCAACACGTAAATTATCAGTTAACATTTATATTTGGGATTTGTCAGATTTAGTTCAGATTACCAGAGTAGTATTCACTTTTTTTTCTCCTTCACTATATCCAGCAGCATGTGAAATGATAGGCCGATAGCAATGTAATGGTTGTTGCTCTCAGCATATTTTTTTCTTATTCTTTTATACATTTACAGAATTTGTGCAAACAGAGATACAGAATAAATGACATTAAAGGGTAAATTTTATACAGTGGAGAATTCTCAATGTCTAATAGGATCCCCTTCCATGGTTCCATTGCGTCGCTGTCATAATCATCCATTTAAATCCCACAGTGGTGTTCTCACAAAGAGTTGTGCTACGAGGGCTAATAACTGACTTATCTCAGATCTGTCTTTTTTACAGGCTTCTCTAGTGTGGTGATTATGAATTTTATGTAATTCATTCCCTGTGGCTGACCAGAGACTGTGAAGTCCGTAGTGCACTTTGAAATAAAAATTGGCTTATGCTTCCAAAATTCTCTTTTGCTTGTTCATGGTTTTATTATACACAGAATTCATATGTAGCGTTGTCATTGTATCATATCATTGCCTTGCAAAGTAAAGTTATACCTTACTGAAAATATGTTTTGCTTTATGAAAGTATTAGTGAGCAATATGTAAAACAGATGGCTTAATTAAAATTTTATGTCTGGGTGTGAGGTACCTCTCTGAACTGTGCTGTGCATGTTCAGACATGTCATGTGACAGAAAGGACACACATATCTATACAACGAGGTAGATAACACACAAACCGGTGATTCAATATGGTTCAAATAGCTCTGAGCACTATGGGACTTAACATCTGAGGTCATCATTCCCCTAAAACTTAGAACTACTTAAACCTAACTAATCTAAGGACATCACACACGTCCATGTCCAAGGCAGAATACGAACCTGCGACCGTAGCAGTCACGCGGTACCAGACTGAAGCGCCTAGAACCGCGCATCCACTGAGGCCGGCACCGGTGATCCGCTAAACAATAAAAAAAACTATAGTTGAAGTTACATTCTGTACACTGATGTTAGCAAGTTATAAAACACCAGTTTCTATGCTTAGGAATATGATCTGATGATACAGACTAGTAACGCATGATTAAGGCGACCTAATAGTTTGTCACTACCAGGTTCTCACGTATACTGTTACTCTCTCTTCCAGAACGTCTGCTTATGTGTGAAATTTGGTGTTGTATGGCACAGATATGTGACATCATATATCACATTATATAGCATACCTTGTGCATTTGTTCAAGAGTCTTGGTCACTTTTTCGCATTGTGAATGTGGTATCCATTGCCTAGCATTCTGCATCTGTCTGATATGTTACATTATGGGAAATAATGTTGTCTTTATGAGTGAATTTTATTCCTCTCAGGTCTACACAAGCTTCTCTGATAATTGTGAGCACCTACCAAATAGCCGCTATGTCCTCCTTTGGCATGGATAACAGAAGCGACACTTCACAGTATGGAAGCAGTGAGGTCTAAACAGGTAGCTGGAGGGAGCTGGCACCACTTCTCTACACACAAGTCACGTAATTCCCACAAATTCTGGGGAGGTAGGGGGTGTTAAAGTCTGACGCCACATTTAACCACATCCCAGATGTGTTCGACCGTGTTCAGATCTGGCGAGTTGGAAAGGGGGGGGGGGGAGCAAACACATCAGCTGGAACTCGCCACTGTGTCCCTCGAACTACTCCATCACACACCAGCCCTGAAA